>NW_027100037.1:58824-87497 GCF_031753505.1 Anomalospiza imberbis
AACGGACGAGGATATGTCCCAGACCCAACCTGCCCCCACCTCCAACCTGTGCTGCCCTGAAAGTCCTAAGGGAACCCTACAAACTGACATCAGGAACCTGGGCTGGCCACTTTTCTTTCCCAGGGAAAAGGGCCGGTCTTTGTCTACAGGGGCTGTGGCCCTGAGTGGCCGGCTGCCTGCAAAATATCCGAACGGACGAGGATATGTCCCAGACCCAACCTGCCCCCACCTCAAAACCTGTGCTGCCCTGACAGTCCCAAGAGAACCCTACAAACTGACATCAGGAAGCTGGGCTGGCCACTTTTCTTTCCCAGGGAAAAGGGCCGGTCTTTGTCTCCAGGGGCTGTGGCCCTGAGTGGCCGGCTGCCTGCAAAATATCCGAACGAACGAGGATATGTCCCAGACCCAACCTGCCCCCACCTCAAACCTGTGCTGCCCTGAAAGTCCTAAGGGAACCCTACAAACTGACATCAGGAAGCTGGGCTGGCCACTTTTCTTTCCCAGGGAAAAGGGCCGGTCTTTGTCTCCAGGGGCTGTGGCCCTGAGTGGCCGGCTGCCTGCAAAATATCCGAACGGACGAGGATATGTCCCAGACCCAACCTGCCCCCACCTCAAACCTGTGCTGCCCTGACAGTCCCAAGGGAACCCTACAAACTGACATCAGGAACCTGGGCTGGCCACTTTTCTTTCCCAGGGAAAAGGGCCAGTGTTTGTCTCCAGGGGCTGTGGCCCTGAGTGGCCGGCTGCCTGCAAAATATCCGAACGGACGAGGATATGTCCCAGACCCAACCTGCCCCCACCTCAAACCTGTGCTGCCCTGACAGTCCAAAGAGAACCCTACAAACTGACATCAGGAACCTGGGCTGGCCACTTTTCTTTACCAGGGAAAAGGGCCGGTCTTTGTCTCCGGGGGCTGTGGCCCTGAGTGGCCGGCTGCCTGCAAAATATCCGAACGGACGAGGATATGTCCCAGACCCAACCTGCCCCCACCTCAAACCTGTGCTGCCCTGAAAGTCCTAAGGGAAGCCTACAAACTGACATCAGGAACCTGGGCTGGCCACTTTTCTTTCCAGGGAAAAGGGCCGGTCTTTGTCTCCAGGGGCTGAGGCCCTGAGTGGCCGGCTGCCTGCAAAATATCTGAACGGACGAGGATATGTCCCAGACCCAACCTGCCCCCACCTCAAACCTGTGCTGCCCTGACAGTCCCAAGGGAACCCTACAAACTGACATCAGGAAGCTGGGCTGGCCACTTTTCTTTCCCAGGGAAAAGGGCCGGTGTTTGTCTCCAGGGGCTGTGGCCCTGAGTGGCCGGCTGCCTGCAAAATATCCGAACGGACGAGGATATGTCCCAGACCCAACCTGCCCCCACCTCAAACCTGTGCTGCCCTGAAAGTCCTAAGGGAACCCTACAAACTGACATCAGGAACCTGGGCTGGCCACTTTTCTTTCCCAGGGAAAAGGGCCGGTCTTTGTCTCCAGGGGCTGTCGCCGGCTGAGTGGCCCTGAGTGGCCGGCTGCCTGCAAAATATCCGAACGGACGAGGATATGTCCCAGACCCAACCTGCCCCCACCTCAAACCTGTGCTGCCCTGACAGTCCTAAGGGAACCCTACAAACTGACATCAGGAAGGTGGGCTGGCCACTTTTCTTTCCCAGGGAAAAGGGCCGGTCTTAGTCTCCAGGGGCTGTGGCCCTGAGTGGCCGGCTGCCTGCAAAATATCCGAACGGACGAGGATATGTCCCAGACCCAACCTGCCCCCACCTCAAACCTGTGCTGCCCTGAAAGTCCTAAGGGAACCCTACAAACTGACATCAGGAAGCTGGGCTGGCCACTTTTCTTTCCCAGGGGAAAAGGGCCGGTCTTTGTCTCCAGGGGCTGTGGCCCTGAGTGGCCGGCTGCCTGCAAAATATCCGAACGGACGAGGATATGTCCCAGACCCAACCTGCCCCCACCTCCAACCTGTGCTGCCCTGAAAGTCCTAAGGGAACCCTACAAACTGACATCAGGAACCTGGGCTGGCCACTTTTCTTTCCCAGGGAAAAGGGCCGGTCTTTGTCTCCAGGGGCCTGTGGCCCTGAGTGGCCGGCTGCCTGCAAAACATCCGAACGGACGAGGATATGTCCCAGACCCAACCTGCCCCCACCTCAAACCTGTGCTGCCCTGAAAGTCCTAAGGGAACCCTACAAACTGACATCAGGAAGCTGGGCTGGCCACTTTTCTTTCCCAGGGAAAAGGGCCGGTCTTTGTCGCCAGGGGCTGTGGCCCTGAGTGGCCGGCTGCCTGCAAAATATCCGAACGGACGAGGATATGTCCCAGACCCAACCTGCCCCCACCTCAAACCTGTGCTGCCCTGAAAGTCCTAAGGGAACCCTACAAACTGACATCAGGAACCTGGGCTGGCTACTTTTCTTTCCCAGGGAAAAGGGCCGGTCTTTGTCTCCAGGGGCTGTCGCCGGCTGAGTGGCCCTGAGTGGCCGGCTGCCTGCAAAATATCCGAACGGACGAGGATATGTCCCAGACCCAACCTGCCCCCACCTCAAACCTGTGCTGCCCTGAAAGTCCTAAGGGAACCCTACAAACTGACATCAGGAACCTGGGCTGGCCACTTTTCTTTCCCAGGGAAAAGGGCCGGTGTTTGTCTCCAGGGGCTGTGGCCCTGAGTGGCCGGCTGCCTGCAAAATATCCGAACGGACGAGGATATGTCCCAGACCCAACCTGCCCCCACCTCAAACCTGTGCTGCCCTGAAAGTCCTAAGGGAACCCTACAAACTGACATCAGGAAGCTGGGCTGGCCACTTTTCTTTCCCAGGGAAAAGGGCCGGTCTTTGTCTCCAGGGGCTGTGGCCCTGAGTGGCCGGCTGCCTGCAAAATATCCGAACGGACGAGGATATGTCCAAGACCCAACCTGCCCCCACCTCAAACCTGTGCTGCCCTGACAGTCCCAAGGGAACCCTACAAACTGACATCAGGAAGCTGGGCTGGCCACTTTTCTTTCCCAGGGAAAAGGGCCGGTCTTTGTCTCCAGGGGCTGTGGCCGGCTGAGTGGCCCTGAGTGGCCGGCTGCCTGCAAAATATCCGAACGGACGAGGATATGTCCCAGACCCAACCTGCCCCCACCTCAAACCTTTGCTGCCCTGAAAGTCCTAAGGGAACCCTACAAACTGACATCAGGAACCTGGGCTGGCCACTTTTCTTTCCCAGGGAAAAGGGCCGGTCTTTGTCTCCAGGGGCTGTGGCCGGCTGAGTGGCCGGCTGCCTGCAAAATATCCGAACGGACGAGGATATGTCCCAGACCCAACCTGCCCCCACCTCAAACCTGTGCTGCCCTGAAAGTCCTAAGGGAACCCTACAAACTGACATCAGGAAGCTGGGCTGGCCACTTTTCTTTCCAGGGAAAAGGGCCGGTCTTTGTCTCCAGGGGCTGTGGCCCTGAGTGGCCGGCTGCCTGCAAAATATCCGAACGGACGAGGATATGTCCCAGACCCAACCTGCCCCCACCTCAAACCTGTGCTGCCCTGAAAGTCCTAAGGGAACCCTACAAACTGACATCAGGAAGCTGGGCTGGCCACTTTTCTTTCCCAGGGAAAAGGGCCGGTCTTTGTCTCCAGGGGCTGTGGCCGGCTGAGTGGCTTTGAGTGGCCGGCTGCCTGCAAAATATCCGAACGGACGAGGATATGTCCCAGACCCAACCTGCCCCCACCTCAAACCTGTGCTGCCCTGAAAGTCCTAAGGGAACCCTACAAACTGACATCAGGAACCTGGCTGGACACTTTTCTTTCCCAGGGAAAAGGGCCGGTGTTTGTCTCCAGGGGCTGTGGCCCTGAGTGGCCGGCTGCCTGCAAAATATCCGAACGGACGAGGATATGTCCCAGACCCAACCTGCCCCCACCTCAAACCTGTGCTGCCCTGACAGTCCAAGGGAACCCTACAAACTGACATCAGGAAGCTGGGCTGGCCACTTTTCTTTCCCAGGGAAATGGGCCGGTCTTTGTCTCCAGGGGCTGTGGCCCTGAGTGGCCGGCTGCCTGCAAAATATCCGAACGGACGAGGATATGTCCCAGACCCAACCTGCCCCCACCTCAAACCTGTGCTGCCCTGACAGTCTAAAGAGAAACCCTACAAACTGACATCAGGAACCTGGGCTGGCCACTTTTCTTTACCAGGGAAAAGGGCCGGTCTTTGTCTCCGGGGGCTGTGGCCCTGAGTGGCCGGCTGCCTGCAAAATATCCGAACGGACGAGGATATGTCCCAGACCCAACCTGCCCCCACCTCAAACCTGTGCTGCCCTGAAAGTCCTAAGGGAAGCCTACAAACTGACATCAGGAACCTGGGCTGGCCACTTTTCTTTCCCAGGGAAAAGGGCCGGTCTTTGTCTCCAGGGCTGAGGCCCTGAGTGGCCGGCTGCCTGCAAAATATCTGAACGGACGAGGATATGTCCCAGACCCAACCTGCCCCCACCTCAAACCTGTGCTGCCCTGACAGTCCCAAGGGAACCCTACAAACTGACATCAGGAAGCTGGGCTGGCCACTTTTCTTTCCCAGGGAAAAGGGCCGGTGTTTGTCTCCAGGGGCTGTGGCCCTGAGTGGCCGGCTGCCTGCAAAATATCCGAACGGACGAGGATATGTCCCAGACCCAACCTGCCCCCACCTCAAACCTGTGCTGCCCTGAAAGTCCTAAGGGAACCCTACAAACTGACATCAGGAACCTGGGCTGGCCACTTTTCTTTCCCAGGGAAAAGGGCCGGTCTTTGTCTCCAGGGGCTGTCGCCGGCTGAGTGGCCCTGAGTGGCCGGCTGCCTGCAAAATATCCGAACGGACGAGGATATGTCCCAGACCCAACCTGCCCCCACCTCAAACCTGTGCTGCCCTGAAAGTCCTAAGGGAACCCTACAAACTGACATCAGGAACCTGGGCTGGCCACTTTTCTTTCCCAGGGAAAAGGGCCGGTCTTTGTCTCCAGGGGCTGTGGCCCTGAGTGGCCGGCTGCCTGCAAAATATCCGAACGGACGAGGATATGTCCCAGACCCAACCTGCCCCCACCTCAAACCTGTGCTGCCCTGAAAGTCCTAAGGGAACCCTACAAACTGACATCAGGAAGCTGGGCTGGCCACTTTTCTTTCCCAGGGAAAAGGGCCGGTCTTTGTCTCCAGGGGCTGTGGCCCTGAGTGGCCGGCTGCCTGCAAAATATCCGAACGGACGAGGATATGTCCCAGACCCAACCTGCCCCCACCTCCAACCTGTGCTGCCCTGAAAGTCCTAAGGGAACCCTACAAACTGACATCAGGAACCTGGGCTGGCCACTTTTCTTTCCCAGGGAAAAGGGCCGGTCTTTGTCTACAGGGGCTGTGGCCCTGAGTGGCCGGCTGCCTGCAAAATATCCGAACGGACGAGGATATGTCCCAGACCAACCTGCCCCCACCTCAAACCTGTGCTGCCCTGACAGTCCAAGAGAAGCCTACAAACTGACATCAGGAAGCTGGGCTGGCCACTTTTCTTTCCCAGGGAAAAGGGCCGGTCTTTGTCTCCAGGGGCTGTGCCCTGAGTGGCCGGCTGCCTGCAAAATATCCGAACGAACGAGGATATGTCCCAGACCCAACCTGCCCCCACCTCAAACCTGTGCTGCCCTGAAAGTCCTAAGGGAACCCTACAAACTGACATCAGGAACCTGGGCTGGCCACTTTTCTTTCCCAGGGAAAAGGGCCGGTCTTTGTCTCCAGGGGCTGTGGCCCTGAGTGGCCGGCTGCCTGCAAAATATCCGAACGGACGAGGATATGTCCCAGACCCAACCTGCCCCCACCTCAAACCTGTGCTGCCCTGACAGTCCCAAGGGAACCCTACAAACTGACATCAGGAACCTGGGCTGGCCACTTTTCTTTCCCAGGGAAAAGGGCCGGTCTTTGTCTCCAGGGGCTGTGGCCCTGAGTGGCCGGCTGCCTGCAAAATATCCGAACGGACGAGGATATGTCCCAGACCCAACCTGCCCCCACCTCAAACCTGTGCTGCCCTGACAGTCCAAAGAGAACCCTACAAACTGACATCAGGAACCTGGGCTGGCCACTTTTCTTTCCCAGGGAAAAGGGCCGGTCTTTGTCGCCAGGGGCTGTGGCCCTGAGTGGCCGGCTGCCTGCAAAATATCCGAACGGACGAGGATATGTCCCAGACCCAACCTGCCCCCACCTCAAACCTGTGCTGCCCTGAAAGTCCTAAGGGAACCCTACAAACTGACATCAGGAACCTGGGCTGGCTACTTTTCTTTCCCAGGGAAAAGGGCCGGTCTTTGTCTCCAGGGGCTGTCGCCGGCTGAGTGGCCTGAGTGGCCGGCTGCCTGCAAAATATCCGAACGGACGAGGATATGTCCCAGACCCAACCTGCCCCCACCTCAAACCTGTGCTGCCCTGACAGTCCCAAGGGAACCCTACAAACTGACATCAGGAACCTGGGCTGGCCACTTTTCTTTCCCAGGGAAAAGGGCCGGTCTTTGTCTCCAGGGGCTGTGGCCCTGAGTGGCCGGCTGCCTGCAAAATATCCGAACGGACGAGGATATGTCCCAGACCCAACCTGCCCCCACCTCAAACCTGTGCTGCCCTGACAGTCCCAAGGGAACCCTACAAACTGACATCAGGAACCTGGGCTGGCCACTTTTCTTTCCCAGGAAAAGGGCCGCTCTTTGTCTCCAGGGGCTGTGGCCCTGAGTGGCCGGCTGCCTGCAAAATATCCGAACGGACGAGGATATGTCCCAGACCCAACCTGCCCCCACCTCAAACCTGTGCTGCCCTGAAAGTCCTAAGGGAACCCTACAAACTGACATCAGGAACCTGGGCTGGCCACTTTTCTTCCCAGGGAAAAGGGCCGCTCTTTGTCTCCAGGGGCTGTCGCCGGCTGAGTGGCCCTGAGTGGCCGGCTGCCTGCAAAATATCCGAACGGACGAGGATATGTCCCAGACCCAACCTGCCCCCACCTCAAACCTGTGCTGCCCTGAAAGTCCTAAGGGAACCCTACAAACTGACATCAGGAAGCTGGGCTGGCCACTTTTCTTTCCCAGGGAAAAGGGCCGGTCTTTGTCTCCAGGGGCTGTGGCCCTGAGTGGCCGGCTGCCTGCAAAATATCCGAACGGACGAGGATATGTCCCCAGACCCAACCTGCCCCCACCCCAAACCTGTGCTGCCTGACAGTCCCAAGAGAACCCTAAAACTGACATCAGGAACCTGGGCTGGCCACTTTTCTTTCCCAGGGAAAAGGGCCGGTCTTTGTCTCCAGGGGCTGTGGCCCTGAGTGGCCGGCTGCCTGCAAAATATCCGAACGGACGAGGATATGTCCCAGACCCAACCTGCCCCCACCTCAAACCTGTGCTGCCCTGAAAGTCCTAAGGGAACCCTACAAACTGACATCAGGAACCTGGGCTGGCCACTTTTCTTTCCCAGGGAAAAGGGCCGGTCTTTGTCTCCAGGGGCTGTGGCCCTGAGTGGCCGGCTGCCTGCAAAATATCCGAACGGACGAGGATATGTCCCAGACCCAACCTGCCCCCACCTCAAACCTGTGCTGCCCTGACAGTCCCAAGGGAACCCTACAAACTGACATCAGGAAGCTGGGCTGGCCACTTTTCTTTCCCAGGGAAAAGGGCCGGTCTTTGTCTCCAGGGGCTGTGGCCCTGAGTGGCCGGCTGCCTGCAAAATATCCGAACGGACGAGGATATGTCCCAGACCCAACCTGCCCCCACCTCAAACCTGTGCTGCCCTGAAAGTCCTAAGGGAACCCTACAAACTGACATCAGGAAGCTGGGCTGGCCACTTTTCTTTCCCAGGGAAAAGGGCCGGTCTTTGTCTCCAGGGGCTGTGGCCGGCTGAGTGGCTTTGAGTGGCCGGCTGCCTGCAAAATATCCGAACGGACGAGGATATGTCCCAGACCCAACCTGCCCCCACCTCAAACCTGTGCTGCCCTGAAAGTCCTAAGGGAACCCTACAAACTGACATCAGGAACCTGGGCTGGACACTTTTCTTTCCCAGGGAAAAGGGCCGGTGTTTGTCTCCAGGGGCTGTGGCCCTGAGTGGCCGGCTGCCTGCAAAATATCCGAACGGACGAGGATATGTCCCAGACCCAACCTGCCCCCACCTCAAACCTGTGCTGCCCTGACAGTCCCAAGGGAACCCTACAAACTGACATCAGGAAGCTGGGCTGGCCACTTTTCTTTCCCAGGGAAATGGGCCGGTCTTTGTCTCCAGGGGCTGTGGCCCTGAGTGGCCGGCTGCCTGCAAAATATCCGAACGGACGAGGATATGTCCCAGACCCAACCTGCCCCCACCTCAAACCTGTGCTGCCCTGACAGTCTAAAGAGAACCCTACAAACTGACATCAGGAACCTGGGCTGGCCACTTTTCTTTCCCAGGGAAAAGGGCCGGTCTTTGTCTCCGGGGGCTGTGGCCCTGAGTGGCCGGCTGCCTGCAAAATATCCGAACGGACGAGGATATGTCCCAGACCCAACCTGCCCCCACCTCAAACCTGTGCTGCCCTGAAAGTCCTAAGGGAAGCCTACAAACTGACATCAGGAACCTGGGCTGGCCACTTTTCTTTCCCAGGGAAAAGGGCCGGTCTTTGTCTCCAGGGGCTGAGGCCCTGAGTGGCCGGCTGCCTGCAAAATATCTGAACGGACGAGGATATGTCCCAGACCCAACCTGCCCCCACCTCAAACCTGTGCTGCCCTGACAGTCCCAAGGGAACCCTACAAACTGACATCAGGAAGCTGGGCTGGCCACTTTTCTTTCCCAGGGAAAAGGGCCGGTGTTTGTCTCCAGGGGCTGTGGCCCTGAGTGGCCGGCTGCCTGCAAAATATCCGAACGGACGAGGATATGTCCCAGACCCAACCTGCCCCCACCTCAAACCTGTGCTGCCCTGAAAGTCCTAAGGGAACCCTACAAACTGACATCAGGAACCTGGGCTGGCCACTTTTCTTTCCCAGGGAAAAGGGCCGGTCTTTGTCTCCAGGGGCTGTCGCCGGCTGAGTGGCCCTGAGTGGCCGGCTGCCTGCAAAATATCCGAACGGACGAGGATATGTCCCAGACCCAACCTGCCCCCACCTCAAACCTGTGCTGCCCTGAAAGTCCTAAGGGAACCCTACAAACTGACATCAGGAACCTGGGCTGGCCACTTTTCTTTCCCAGGGAAAAGGGCCGGTCTTTGTCTCCAGGGGCTGTGGCCCTGAGTGGCCGGCTGCCTGCAAAATATCCGAACGGACGAGGATATGTCCCAGACCCAACCTGCCCCCACCTCAAACCTGTGCTGCCCTGAAAGTCCTAAGGGAACCCTACAAACTGACATCAGGAAGCTGGGCTGGCCACTTTTCTTTCCCAGGGAAAAGGGCCGGTCTTTGTCTCCAGGGGCTGTGGCCCTGAGTGGCCGGCTGCCTGCAAAATATCCGAACGGACGAGGATATGTCCCAGACCCAACCTGCCCCCACCTCCAACCTGTGCTGCCCTGAAAGTCCTAAGGGAACCCTACAAACTGACATCAGGAACCTGGGCTGGCCACTTTTCTTTCCCAGGGAAAAGGGCCGGTCTTTGTCTACAGGGGCTGTGGCCCTGAGTGGCCGGCTGCCTGCAAAATATCCGAACGGACGAGGATATGTCCCAGACCCAACCTGCCCCCACCTCAAACCTGTGCTGCCCTGACAGTCCCAAGAGAACCCTACAAACTGACATCAGGAACCTGGGCTGGCCACTTTTCTTTCCCAGGGAAAAGGGCCGGTCTTTGTCTCCAGGGGCTGTGGCCCTGAGTGGCCGGCTGCCTGCAAAATATCCGAACGAACGAGGATATGTCCCAGACCCAACCTGCCCCCACCTCAAACCTGTGCTGCCCTGAAAGTCCTAAGGGAACCCTACAAACTGACATCAGGAACCTGGGCTGGCCACTTTTCTTTCCCAGGGAAAAGGGCCGGTCTTTGTCTCCAGGGGCTGTGGCCCTGAGTGGCCGGCTGCCTGCAAAATATCCGAACGGACGAGGATATGTCCCAGACCCAACCTGCCCCCACCTCAAACCTGTGCTGCCCTGACAGTCCCAAGGGAACCCTACAAACTGACATCAGGAACCTGGGCTGGCCACTTTTCTTTCCCAGGGAAAAGGGCCGGTCTTTGTCTCCAGGGGCTGTGGCCCTGAGTGGCCGGCTGCCTGCAAAATATCCGAACGGACGAGGATATGTCCCAGACCCAACCTGCCCCCACCTCAAACCTGTGCTGCCCTGACAGTCCAAAGAGAACCCTACAAACTGACATCAGGAACCTGGGCTGGCCACTTTTCTTTCCCAGGGAAAAGGGCCGGTCTTTGTCGCCAGGGGCTGTGGCCCTGAGTGGCCGGCTGCCTGCAAAATATCCGAACGGACGAGGATATGTCCCAGACCCAACCTGCCCCCACCTCAAACCTGTGCTGCCCTGAAAGTCCTAAGGGAACCCTACAAACTGACATCAGGAACCTGGGCTGGCTACTTTTCTTTCCCAGGGAAAAGGGCCGGTCTTTGTCTCCAGGGGCTGTCGCCGGCTGAGTGGCCCTGAGTGGCCGGCTGCCTGCAAAATATCCGAACGGACGAGGATATGTCCCAGACCCAACCTGCCCCCACCTCAAACCTGTGCTGCCCTGACAGTCCCAAGGGAACCCTACAAACTGACATCAGGAACCTGGGCTGGCCACTTTTCTTTCCCAGGGAAAAGGGCCGGTCTTTGTCTCCAGGGGCTGTGGCCCTGAGTGGCCGGCTGCCTGCAAAATATCCGAACGGACGAGGATATGTCCCAGACCCAACCTGCCCCCACCTCAAACCTGTGCTGCCCTGACAGTCCCAAGGGAACCCTACAAACTGACATCAGGAACCTGGGCTGGCCACTTTTCTTTCCCAGGGAAAAGGGCCGCTCTTTGTCTCCAGGGGCTGTGGCCCTGAGTGGCCGGCTGCCTGCAAAATATCCGAACGGACGAGGATATGTCCCAGACCCAACCTGCCCCCACCTCAAACCTGTGCTGCCCTGAAAGTCCTAAGGGAACCCTACAAACTGACATCAGGAACCTGGGCTGGCCACTTTTCTTTCCCAGGGAAAAGGGCCGCTCTTTGTCTCCAGGGGCTGTCGCCGGCTGAGTGGCCCTGAGTGGCCGGCTGCCTGCAAAATATCCGAACGGACGAGGATATGTCCCAGACCCAACCTGCCCCCACCTCAAACCTGTGCTGCCCTGAAAGTCCTAAGGGAACCCTACAAACTGACATCAGGAAGCTGGGCTGGCCACTTTTCTTTCCCAGGGAAAAGGGCCGGTCTTTGTCTCCAGGGGCTGTGGCCCTGAGTGGCCGGCTGCCTGCAAAATATCCGAACGGACGAGGATATGTCCCAGACCCAACCTGCCCCCACCTCCAACCTGTGCTGCCCTGAAAGTCCTAAGGGAACCCTACAAACTGACATCAGGAACCTGGGCTGGCCACTTTTCTTTCCCAGGGAAAAGGGCCGGTCTTTGTCTCCAGGGGCTGTGGCCCTGAGTGGCCGGCTGCCTGCAAAATATCCGAACGGACGAGGATATGTCCCAGACCCAACCTGCCCCCACCTCAAACCTGTGCTGCCCTGAAAGTCCAAAGAGAACCCTACAAACTGACATCAGGAAGCTGGGCTGGCCACTTTTCTTTCCCAGGGAAAAGGGCCGGTCTTTGTCTCCAGGGGCTGTCGCCGGCTGAGTGGCCGGCTGCCTGCAAAATATCCGAACGGACGAGGATATGTCCCAGACCCAACCTGCCCCCACCTCAAACCTGTGCTGCCCTGAAAGTCCTAAGGGAACCCTACAAACTGACATCAGGAAGCTGGGCTGGCCACTTTTCTTTCCCAGGGAAAAGGGCCGGTCTTTGTCTCCAGGGGCTGTGGCCCTGAGTGGCCGGCTGCCTGCAAAATATCCGAACGGACGAGGATATGTCCCAGACCCAACCTGCCCCCACCTCAAACCTGTGCTGCCCTGACAGTCCTAAGGGAACCTTAAAAACTGACATCAGGAACCTGGGCTGGCCACTTTTCTTTCCCAGGGAAAAGGGCCGGTCTTTGTCTCCAGGGGCTGTGGCCCTGAGTGCCCGGCTGCCTGCAAAATATCCGAACGGACGAGGATATGTCCCAGACCCAACCTGCCCCCACCTCAAACCTGTGCTGCCCTGACAGTCCCAAGGGAACCCTACAAACTGACATCAGGAACCTGGGCTGGCCACTTTTCTTTCCCAGGGAAAAGGGCCGGTCTTTGTCTCCAGGGGCTGTGGCCCTGAGTGGCCGGCTGCCTGCAAAATATCCGAACGGACGAGGATATGTCCCAGACCCAACCTGCCCCCACCTCAAACCTGTGCTGCCCTGAAAGTCCTAAGGGAACCCTACAAACTGACATCAGGAACCTGGGCTGGCCACTTTTCTTTCCCAGGGAAAAGGGCCGGTCTTTGTCTCCAGGGGCTGTGGCCCTGAGTGGCCGGCTGCCTGCAAAATATCCGAACGGACGAGGATATGTCCCAGACCCAACCTGCCCCCACCTCAAACCTGTGCTGCCCTGACAGTCCAAAGAGAACCCTACAAACTGACATCAGGAACCTGGGCTGGCCACTTTTCTTTCCCAGGGAAAAGGGCCGGTCTTTGTCTCCAGGGGCTGTGGCCCTGAGTGGCCGGCTGCCTGCAAAATATCCGAACGGACGAGGATATGTCCCAGACGTAACCTGCCCCCACCTCAAACCTGTGCTGCCCTGACAGTCCCAAGGGAACCCTACAAACTGACATCAGGAACCTGGGCTGGCCACTTTTCTTTCCCAGGGAAAAGGGCCGGTCTTTGTCTCCAGGGGCTGTGGCCCTGAGTGGCCGGCTGCCTGCAAAATATCCGAACGGACGAGGATATGTCCCAGACCCAACCTGCCCCCACCTCAAACCTGTGCTGCCCTGAAAGTCCTAAGGGAACCCTACAAACTGACATCAGGAACCTGGGCTGGCCACTTTTCTTTCCCAGGGAAAAGGGCCGGTCTTTGTCTCCAGGGGCTGTCGCCGGCTGAGTGGCCCTGAGTGGCCGGCTGCCTGCAAAATAACCGAACGGACGAGGATATGTCCCAGACCCAACCTGCCCCCACCTCAAACCTGTGCTGCCCTGAAAGTCCTAAGGGAACCCTACAAACTGACATCAGGAAGCTGGGCTGGCCACTTTTCTTTCCCAGGGAAAAGGGCCGGTCTTTGTCTCCAGGGGCTGTGGCCCTGAGTGGCCGGCTGCCTGCAAAATATCCGAACGGACGAGGATATGTCCCAGACCCAACCTGCCCCCACCTCCAACCTGTGCTGCCCTGAAAGTCCTAAGGGAACCCTACAAACTGACATCAGGAACCTGGGCTGGCCACTTTTCTTTCCCAGGGAAAAGGGCCGGTCTTTGTCTCCAGGGGCTGTGGCCCTGAGTGGCCGGCTGCCTGCAAAATATCCGAACGGACGAGGATATGTCCCAGACCCAACCTGCCCCCACCTCAAACCTGTGCTGCCCTGAAAGTCCTAAGGGAACCCTACAAACTGACATCAGGAAGCTGGGCTGGCCACTTTTCTTTCCCAGGGAAAAGGGCCGGTCTTTGTCTCCAGGGGCTGTGGCCCTGAGTGGCCGGCTGCCTGCAAAATATCCGAACGGACGAGGATATGTCCCAGACCCAACCTGCCCCCACCTCAAACCTGTGCTGCCCTGAAAGTCCTAAGGGAACCCTACAAACTGACATCAGGAACCTGGGCTGGCTACTTTTCTTTCCCAGGGAAAAGGGCCGGTCTTTGTCTCCAGGGGCTGTCGCCGGCTGAGTGGCCCTGAGTGGCCGGCTGCCTGCAAAATATCCGAACGGACGAGGATATGTCCCAGACCCAACCTGCCCCCACCTCAAACCTGTGCTGCCCTGAAAGTCCTAAGGGAACCCTACAAACTGACATCAGGAACCTGGGCTGGCCACTTTTCTTTCCCAGGGAAAAGGGCCGGTGTTTGTCTCCAGGGGCTGTGGCCCTGAGTGGCCCTGAGTGGCCGGCTGCCTGCAAAATATCCGAACGGACGAGGATATGTCCCAGACCCAACCTGCCCCCACCTCAAACCTGTGCTGCCCTGACAGTCCCAAGGGAACCCTACAAACTGACATCAGGAACCTGGGCTGGCCACTTTTCTTTCCCAGGGAAAAGGGCCGGTCTTTGTCTCCAGGGGCTGTGGCCCTGAGTGGCCGGCTGCCTGCAAAATATCCGAACGGACGAGGATATGTCCCAGACCCAACCTGCCCCCACCTCAAACCTGTGCTGCCCTGACAGTCCCAAGGGAACCCTACAAACTGACATCAGGAACCTGGGCTGGCCACTTTTCTTTCCCAGGGAAAAGGGCCGCTCTTTGTCTCCAGGGGCTGTGGCCCTGAGTGGCCGGCTGCCTGCAAAATATCCGAACGGACGAGGATATGTCCCAGACCCAACCTGCCCCCACCTCAAACCTGTGCTGCCCTGAAAGTCCTAAGGGAACCCTACAAACTGACATCAGGAACCTGGGCTGGCCACTTTTCTTTCCCAGGGAAAAGGGCCGCTCTTTGTCTCCAGGGGCTGTCGCCGGCTGAGTGGCCCTGAGTGGCCGGCTGCCTGCAAAATATCCGAACGGACGAGGATATGTCCCAGACCCAACCTGCCCCCACCTCAAACCTGTGCTGCCCTGAAAGTCCTAAGGGAACCCTACAAACTGACATCAGGAAGCTGGGCTGGCCACTTTTCTTTCCCAGGGAAAAGGGCCGGTCTTTTTCTCCAGGGGCTGTGGCCCTGAGTGGCCGGCTGCCTGCAAAATATCCGAACGGACGAGGATATGTCCCAGACCCAACCTGCCCCCACCTCCAACCTGTGCTGCCCTGAAAGTCCTAAGGGAACCCTACAAACTGACATCAGGAACCTGGGCTGGCCACTTTTCTTTCCCAGGGAAAAGGGCCGGTCTTTGTCTCCAGGGGCTGTGGCCCTGAGTGGCCGGCTGCCTGCAAAATATCCGAACGGACGAGGATATGTCCCAGACCCAACCTGCCCCCACCTCAAACCTGTGCTGCCCTGAAAGTCCAAAGAGAACCCTACAAACTGACATCAGGAAGCTGGGCTGGCCACTTTTCTTTCCCAGGGAAAAGGGCCGGTCTTTGTCTCCAGGGGCTGTCGCCGGCTGAGTGGCCGGCTGCCTGCAAAATATCCGAACGGACGAGGATATGTCCCAGACCCAACCTGCCCCCACCTCAAACCTGTGCTGCCCTGAAAGTCCTAAGGGAACCCTACAAACTGACATCAGGAAGCTGGGCTGGCCACTTTTCTTTCCCAGGGAAAAGGGCCGGTCTTTGTCTCCAGGGGCTGTGGCCCTGAGTGGCCGGCTGCCTGCAAAATATCCGAACGGACGAGGATATGTCCCAGACCCAACCTGCCCCCACCTCAAACCTGTGCTGCCCTGACAGTCCTAAGGGAACCTTAAAAACTGACATCAGGAACCTGGGCTGGCCACTTTTCTTTCCCAGGGAAAAGGGCCGGTCTTTGTCTCCAGGGGCTGTGGCCCTGAGTGCCCGGCTGCCTGCAAAATATCCGAACGGACGAGGATATGTCCCAGACCCAACCTGCCCCCACCTCAAACCTGTGCTGCCCTGACAGTCCCAAGGGAACCCTACAAACTGACATCAGGAACCTGGGCTGGCCACTTTTCTTTCCCAGGGAAAAGGGCCGGTCTTTGTCTCCAGGGGCTGTGGCCCTGAGTGGCCGGCTGCCTGCAAAATATCCGAACGGACGAGGATATGTCCCAGACCCAACCTGCCCCCACCTCAAACCTGTGCTGCCCTGAAAGTCCTAAGGGAACCCTACAAACTGACATCAGGAACCTGGGCTGGCCACTTTTCTTTCCCAGGGAAAAGGGCCGGTCTTTGTCTCCAGGGGCTGTGGCCCTGAGTGGCCGGCTGCCTGCAAAATATCCGAACGGACGAGGATATGTCCCAGACCCAACCTGCCCCCACCTCAAACCTGTGCTGCCCTGACAGTCCAAAGAGAACCCTACAAACTGACATCAGGAACCTGGGCTGGCCACTTTTCTTTCCCAGGGAAAAGGGCCGGTCTTTGTCTCCAGGGGCTGTGGCCCTGAGTGGCCGGCTGCCTGCAAAATATCCGAACGGACGAGGATATGTCCCAGACGTAACCTGCCCCCACCTCAAACCTGTGCTGCCCTGACAGTCCCAAGGGAACCCTACAAACTGACATCAGGAACCTGGGCTGGCCACTTTTCTTTCCCAGGGAAAAGGGCCGGTCTTTGTCTCCAGGGGCTGTGGCCCTGAGTGGCCGGCTGCCTGCAAAATATCCGAACGGACGAGGATATGTCCCAGACCCAACCTGCCCCCACCTCAAACCTGTGCTGCCCTGAAAGTCCTAAGGGAACCCTACAAACTGACATCAGGAACCTGGGCTGGCCACTTTTCTTTCCCAGGGAAAAGGGCCGGTCTTTGTCTCCAGGGGCTGTCGCCGGCTGAGTGGCCCTGAGTGGCCGGCTGCCTGCAAAATATCCGAACGGACGAGGATATGTCCCAGACCCAACCTGCCCCCACCTCAAACCTGTGCTGCCCTGAAAGTCCTAAGGGAACCCTACAAACTGACATCAGGAACCTGGGCTGGCCACTTTTCTTTCCCAGGGAAAAGGGCCGGTCTTTGTCTCCAGGGGCTGTGGCCCTGAGTGGCCGGCTGCCTGCAAAATATCCGAACGGACGAGGATATGTCCCAGACCCAACCTGCCCCCACCTCCAACCTGTGCTGCCCTGAAAGTCCTAAGGGAACCCTACAAACTGACATCAGGAACCTGGGCTGGCCACTTTTCTTTCCCAGGGAAAAGGGCCGGTCTTTGTCTCCAGGGGCTGTGGCCCTGAGTGGCCGGCTGCCTGCAAAATATCCGAACGGACGAGGATATGTCCCAGACCCAACCTGCCCCCACCTCAAACCTGTGCTGCCCTGAAAGTCCTAAGGGAACCCTACAAACTGACATCAGGAAGCTGGGCTGGCCACTTTTCTTTCCCAGGGAAAAGGGCCGGTCTTTGTCTCCAGGGGCTGTGGCCCTGAGTGGCCGGCTGCCTGCAAAATATCCGAACGGACGAGGATATGTCCCAGACCCAACCTGCCCCCACCTCAAACCTGTGCTGCCCTGAAAGTCCTAAGGGAACCCTACAAACTGACATCAGGAACCTGGGCTGGCTACTTTTCTTTCCCAGGGAAAAGGGCCGGTCTTTGTCTCCAGGGGCTGTCGCCGGCTGAGTGGCCCTGAGTGGCCGGCTGCCTGCAAAATATCCGAACGGACGAGGATATGTCCCAGACCCAACCTGCCCCCACCTCAAACCTGTGCTGCCCTGAAAGTCCTAAGGGAACCCTACAAACTGACATCAGGAACCTGGGCTGGCCACTTTTCTTTCCCAGGGAAAAGGGCCGGTGTTTGTCTCCAGGGGCTGTGGCCCTGAGTGCCCCTGAGTGGCCGGCTGCCTGCAAAATATCCGAACGGACGAGGATATGTCCCAGACCCAACCTGCCCCCACCTCAAACCTGTGCTGCCCTGAAAGTCCGAAGAGAACCCTACAAACTGACATCAGGAAGCTGGGCTGGCCACTTTTCTTTCCCAGGGAAAAGGGCCGGTCTTTGTCTCCAGGGGCTGTGGCCCTGAGTGCCCGGCTGCCTGCAAAATACCCGAACGGACGAGGATATGTCCCAGACCCAACCTGCCCCCACCTCAAACCTGTGCTGCCCTGAAAGTCCTAAGGGAACCCTACAAACTGACATCAGGAAGCTGGGCTGGCCACTTTTCTTTCCCAGGGAAAAGGGCCGGTCTTTGTCTCCAGGGGCTGTGGCCCTGAGTGGCCGGCTGCCTGCAAAATATCCGAACGGACGAGGATATGTCCCAGACCCAACCTGCCCCCACCTCAAACCTGTGCTGCCCTGACAGTCCCAAGGGAACCCTACAAACTGACATCAGGAAGCTGGGCTGGCCACTTTTCTTTCCCAGGGAAAAGGGCCGGTCTTTGTCTCCAGGGGCTGTGGCCGGCTGAGTGGCCCTGAGTGGCCGGCTGCCTGCAAAATATCCGAACGGACGAGGATATGTCCCAGACCCAACCTGCCCCCACCTCAAACCTGTGCTGCCCTGAAAGTCCTAAGGGAACCCTACAAACTGACATCAGGAACCTGGGCTGGCCACTTTTCTTTCCCAGGGAAAAGGGCCGGTCTTTGTCTCCAGGGGCTGTCGCCGGCTGAGTGGCCCTGAGTGGCCGGCTGCCTGCAAAATATCCGAACGGACGAGGATATGTCCCAGACCCAACCTGCCCCCACCTCAAACCTGTGCTGCCCTGAAAGTCCTAAGGGAACCCTACAAACTGACATCAGGAACCTGGGCTGGCCACTTTTCTTTCCCAGGGAAAAGGGCCGGTCTTTGTCTCCAGGGGCTGTCGCCGGCTGAGTGGCCCTGAGTGGCCGGCTGCCTGCAAAATATCCGAACGGACGAGGATATGTCCCAGACCCAACCTGCCCCCACCTCAAACCTGTGCTGCCCTGAAAGTCCTAAGGGAACCCTACAAACTGACATCAGGAAGCTGGGCTGGCCACTTTTCTTTCCCAGGGAAAAGGGCCGGTCTTTGTCTCCAGGGGCTGTGGCCCTGAGTGGCCGGCTGCCTGCAAAATATCCGAACGGACGAGGATATGTCCCAGACCCAACCTGCCCCCACCTCAAACCTGTGCTGCCCTGAAAGTCCTAAGGGAACCCTACAAACTGACATCAGGAACCTGGGCTGGCCACTTTTCTTTCCCAGGGAAAAGGGCCGGTCTTTGTCTCCAGGGGCTGTGGCCCTGAGTGGCCGGCTGCCTGCAAAATATCCGAACGGACGAGGATATGTCCCAGACCCAACCTGCCCCCACCTCAAACCTGTGCTGCCCTGAAAGTCCTAAGGGAACCCTACAAACTGACATCAGGAAGCTGGGCTGGCCACTTTTCTTTCCCAGGGAAAAGGGCCGGTCTTTGTCTCCAGGGGCTGTGGCCCTGAGTGGCCGGCTGCCTGCAAAATATCCGAACGGACGAGGATATGTCCCAGACCCAACCTGCCCCCACCTCAAACCTGTGCTGCCCTGAAAGTCCTAAGGGAACCCTACAAACTGACATCAGGAACCTGGGCTGGCTACTTTTCTTTCCCAGGGAAAAGGGCCGGTCTTTGTCTCCAGGGGCTGTCGCCGGCTGAGTGGCCCTGAGTGGCCGGCTGCCTGCAAAATATCCGAACGGACGAGGATATGTCCCAGACCCAACCTGCCCCCACCTCAAACCTGTGCTGCCCTTAAAGTCCTAAGGGAACCCTACAAACTGACATCAGGAAGCTGGGCTGGCCACTTTTCTTTCCCAGGGAAAAGGGCCGGTCTTTGTCTCCAGGGGCTGTGGCCCTGAGTGGCCCTGAGTGGCCGGCTGCCTGCAAAATATCCGAACGGACGAGGATATGTCCCAGACCCAACCTGCCCCCACCTCAAACCTGTGCTGCCCTGAAAGTCCAAAGAGAACCCTACAAACTGACATCAGGAAGCTGGGCTGGCCACTTTTCTTTCCCAGGGAAAAGGGCCGGTCTTTGTCTCCAGGGGCTGTGGCCCTGAGTGGCCGGCTGCCTGCAAAATATCCGAACGGACGAGGATATGTCCCAGACCCAACCTGCCCCCACCTCAAACCTGTGCTGCCCTGAAAGTCCTAAGGGAACCCTACAAACTGACATCAGGAACCTGGGCTGGCCACTTTTCTTTCCCAGGGAAAAGGGCCGGTCTTTGTCTCCAGGGGCTGTGGCCCTGAGTGGCCGGCTGCCTGCAAAATATCCGAACGGACGAGGATATGTCCCAGACCCAACCTGCCCCCACCTCAAACCTGTGCTGCCCTGACAGTCCTAAGGGAACCTTAAAAACTGACATCAGGAACCTGGGCTGGCCACTTTTCTTTCCCAGGGAAAAGGGCCGGTCTTTGTCTCCAGGGGCTGTGGCCCTGAGTGCCCGGCTGCCTGCAAAATATCCGAACGGACGAGGATATGTCCCAGACCCAACCTGCCCCCACCTCAAACCTGTGCTGCCCTGACAGTCCCAAGGGAACCCTACAAACTGACATCAGGAACCTGGGCTGGCCACTTTTCTTTCCCAGGGAAAAGGGCCGGTCTTTGTCTCCAGGGGCTGTGGCCCTGAGTGGCCGGCTGCCTGCAAAATATCCGAACGGACGAGGATATGTCCCAGACCCAACCTGCCCCCACCTCAAACCTGTGCTGCCCTGACAGTCCCAAGGGAACCCTACAAACTGACATCAGGAACCTGGGCTGGCCACTTTTCTTTCCCAGGGAAAAGGGCCGGTCTTTGTCTCCAGGGGCTGTGGCCCTGAGTGGCCGGCTGCCTGCAAAATATCCGAACGGACGAGGATATGTCCCAGACCCAACCTGCCCCCACCTCAAACCTGTGCTGCCCTGAAAGTCCTAAGGGAACCCTACAAACTGACATCAGGAACCTGGGCTGGCCACTTTTCTTTCCCAGGGAAAAGGGCCGGTCTTTGTCTCCAGGGGCTGTGGCCCTGAGTGGCCGGCTGCCTGCAAAATATCCGAACGGACGAGGATATGTCCCAGACCCAACCTGCCCCCACCTCCAACCTGTGCTGCCCTGAAAGTCCTAAGGGAACCCTACAAACTGACATCAGGAAGCTGGGCTGGCCACTTTTCTTTCCCAGGGAAAAGGGCCGGTCTTTGTCTCCAGGGGCTGTGGCCCTGAGTGGCCGGCTGCCTGCAAAATATCCGAACGGACGAGGATATGTCCCAGACCCAACCTGCCCCCACCTCAAACCTGTGCTGCCCTGAAAGTCCTAAGGGAACCCTACAAACTGACATCAGGAACCTGGGCTGGCCACTTTTCTTTCCCAGGGAAAAGGGCCGGTCTTTGTCTCCAGGGGCTGTGGCCCTGAGTGGCCCTGAGTGGCCGGCTGCCTGCAAAATATCCGAACGGACGAGGATATGTCCCAGACCCAACCTGCTCCCACCTCAAACCTGTGCTGCCCTGAAAGTCCGAAGAGAACCCTACAAACTGACATCAGGAAGCTGGGCTGGCCACTTTTCTTTCCCAGGGAAAAGGGCCGGTCTTTGTCTCCAGGGGCTGTGGCCCTGAGTGCCCGGCTGCCTGCAAAATATCCGAACGGACGAGGATATGTCCCAGACCCAACCTGCCCCCACCTCAAACCTGTGCTGCCCTGAAAGTCCTAAGGGAACCCTACAAACTGACATCAGGAAGCTGGGCTGGCCACTTTTCTTTCCCAGGGAAAAGGGCCGGTCTTTGTCTCCAGGGGCTGTGGCCCTGAGTGGCCGGCTGCCTGCAAAATATCCGAACGGACGAGGATATGTCCCAGACCCAACCTGCCCCCACCTCAAACCTGTGCTGCCCTGAAAGTCCTAAGGGAACCCTACAAACTGACATCAGGAACCTGGGCTGGCCATTTTTCTTTCCCAGGGAAAAGGGCCGGTCTTTGTCTCCAGGGGCTGTGGCCCTGAGTGGCCGGCTGCCTGCAAAATATCCGAACGGACGAGGATATGTCCCAGACCCAACCTGCCCCCACCTCAAACCTGTGCTGCCCTGAAAGTCCTAAGGGAACCCTACAAACTGACATCAGGAACCTGGGCTGGCCACTTTTCTTTCCCAGAGAAAAGGGCCGGTCTTTGTCTCCAGGGGCTGTGGCCCTGAGTGGCCGGCTGCCTGCAAAATATCCGAACGGACGAGGATATGTCCCAGACCCAACCTGCCCCCACCTCAAACCTGTGCTGCCCTGAAAGTCCTAAGGGAACCCTACAAACTGACATCAGGAACCTGGGCTGGCCACTTTTCTTTCCCAGGGAAAAGGGCCGGTCTTTGTCTCCAGGGGCTGTGGCCCTGAGTGGCCGGCTGCCTGCAAAATATCCGAACGGACGAGGATATGTCCCAGACCCAACCTGCCCCCACCTCAAACCTGTGCTGCCCTGAAAGTCCTAAGGGAACCCTACAAACTGACATCAGGAACCTGGGCTGGCCACTTTTCTTTCCCAGGGAAAAGGGCCGGTCTTTGTCTCCAGGGGCTGTGGCCCTGAGTGGCCGGCTGCCTGCAAAATATCCGAACGGACGAGGATATGTCCCAGACCCAACCTGCCCCCACCTCAAACCTGTGCTGCCCTGACAGTCCTAAGGGAACCTTAAAAACTGACATCAGGAACCTGGGCTGGCCACTTTTCTTTCCCAGGGAAAAGGGCCGGTCTTTGTCTCCAGGGGCTGTGGCCCTGAGTGGCCGGCTGCCTGCAAAATATCCGAACGGACGAGGATATTTCCCAGACCCAACCTGCCCCCACCTCAAACCTGTGCTGCCCTGAAAGTCCTAAGGGAACCCTACAAACTGACATCAGGAACCTGGGCTGGCCACTTTTCTTTCCCAGGGAAAAGGGCCGGTCTTTGTCTCCAGGGGCTGTGGCCCTGAGTGGCCGGCTGCCTGCAAAATATCCGAACGGACGAGGATATGTCCCAGACCCAACCTGCCCCCACCTCAAACCTGTGCTGCCCTGAAAGTCCTAAGGGAACCCTACAAACTGACATCAGGAACCTGGGCTGGCCACCTTTCTTTCCCAGGGAAAAGGGCCGGTCTTTGTCTCCAGGGGCTGTGGCCCTGAGTGGCCGGCTGCCTGCAAAATATCCGAACGGACGAGGATATGTCCCAGACCCAACCTGCCCCCACCTCCAACCTGTGCTGCCCTGAAAGTCCTAAGGGAACCCTACAAACTGACATCAGGAACCTGGGCTGGCCACTTTTCTTTCCCAGGGAAAAGGGCCGGTCTTTGTCTCCAGGGGCTGTCGCCGGCTGAGTGGCCCTGAGTGGCCGGCTGCCTGCAAAATATCTGAACGGACGAGGATATGTCCCAGACCCAACCTGCCCCCACCTCAAACCTGTGCTGCCCTGAAAGTCCTAAGGGAACCCTACAAACTGACATCAGGAACCTGGGCTGGCCACTTTTCTTTCCCAGGGAAAAGGGCCGGTCTTTGTCTCCAGGGGCTGTGGCCCTGAGTGGCCGGCTGCCTGCAAAATATCCGAACGGACGAGGATATGTCCCAGACCCAACCTGCCCCCACCTCCAACCTGTGCTGCCCTGAAAGTCCTAAGGGAACCCAACAAACTGACATCAGGAACCTGGGCTGGACACTTTTCTTTCCCAGGGAAAAGGGCCGGTCTTTGTCTCCAGGGGCTGTGGCCCTGAGTGGCCGGCTGCCTGCAAAATATCCGAACGGACGAGGATATGTCCCAGACCCAACCTGCCCCCACCTCAAACCTGTGCTGCCCTGAAAGTCCTAAGGGAACCCTACAAACTGACATCAGGAACCTGGGCTGGCCACTTTTCTTTCCCAGGGAAAAGGGCCGGTCTTTGTCTCCAGGGGCTGTGGCCCTGAGTGGCCGGCTGCCTGCAAAATATCCGAACGGACGAGGATATGTCCCAGACCCAACCTGCCCCCACCTCAAACCTGTGCTGCCCTGAAAGTCCTAAGGGAACCCTACAAACTGACATCAGGAACCTGGGCTGGCCACTTTTCTTTCCCAGGGAAAAGGGCCGGTCTTTGTCTCCAGGGGCTGTGGCCCTGAGTGGCCGGCTGCCTGCAAAATATCCGAACGGACGAGGATATGTCCCAGACCCAACCTGCCCCCACCTCAAACCTGTGCTGCCCTGAAAGTCCCAAGGGAACCCTACAAACTGACATCAGGAAGCTGGGCTGGCCACTTTTCTTTCCCAGGGAAAAGGGCCGGTCTTTGTCTCCAGGGGCTGTGGCCCTGAGTGGCCGGCTGCCTGCAAAATATCCGAACGGACGAGGATATGTCCCAGACCCAACCTGCCCCCACCTCCAACCTGTGCTGCCCTGAAAGTCCTAAGGGAACCCTACAAACTGACATCAGGAACCTGGGCTGGCCACTTTTCTTTCCCAGGGAAAAGGGCCGGTCTTTGTCTCCAGGGGCTGTGGCCCTGAGTGGCCGGCTGCCTGCAAAATATCCGAACGGACGAGGATATGTCCCAGACCCAACCTGCCCCCACCTCAAACCTGTGCTGCCCTGACAGTCCTAAGGGAACCTTAAAAACTGACATCAGGAACCTGGGCTGGCCACTTTTCTTTCCCAGGGAAAAGGGCCGGTCTTTGTCTCCAGGGGCTGTGGCCCTGAGTGGCCGGCTGCCTGCAAAATATCCGAACGGACGAGGATATTTCCCAGACCCAACCTGCCCCCACCTCAAACCTGTGCTGCCCTGAAAGTCCTAAGGGAACCCTACAAACTGTCATCAGGAACCTGGGCTGGCCATTTTTCTTTCCCAGGGAAAAGGGCCGGTCTTTGTCTCCAGGGGCTGTGGCCCTGAGTGGCCGGCTGCCTGCAAAATATCCGAACGGACGAGGATATGTCCCAGACCCAACCTGCCCCCACCTCAAACCTGTGCTGCCCTGAAAGTCCTAAGGGAACCCTACAAACTGACATCAGGAAGCTGGGCTGGCCACTTTTCTTTCCCAGGGAAAAGGGCCGGTCTTTGTCTCCAGGGGCTGTGGCCCTGAGTGGCCGGCTGCCTGCAAAATATCCGAACGGACGAGGATATGTCCCAGACCCAACCTGCCCCCACCTCAAACCTGTGCTGCCCTGAAAGTCCTAAGGGAACCCTACAAACTGACATCAGGAAGCTGGGCTGGCCACTTTTCTTTCCCAGGGAAAAGGGCCGGTCTTTGTCTCCAGGGGCTGTCGCCGGCTGAGCGGCCCTGAGTGGCCGGCTGCCTGCAAAATATCCGAACGGACGAGGATATGTCCCAGACCCAACCTGCCCCCACCTCCAACCTGTGCTGCCCTGAAAGTCCTAAGGGAACCCTACAAACTGACATCAGGAACCTGGGCTGGCCACTTTTCTTTCCCAGGGAAAAGGCCGGTCTTTGTCTCCAGGGGCTGTGGCCCTGAGTGGCCGGCTGCCTGCAAAATATCCGAACGGACGAGGATATGTCCCAGACCCAACCTGCCCCCACCTCAAACCTGTGCTGCCCTGAAAGTCCTAAGGGAACCCTACAAACTGACATCAGGAACCTGGGCTGGCCACTTTTCTTTCCCAGGGAAAAGGCCGGTCTTTGTCTCCAGGGGCTGTGGCCCTGAGTGGCCGGCTGCCTGCAAAATATCCGAACGGACGAGGATATGTCCCAGACCCAACCTGCCCCCACCTCAAACCTGTGCTGCCCTGAAAGTCCTAAGGGAACCCTACAAACTGACATCAGGAACCTGGGCTGGCCACTTTTCTTTCCCAGGGAAAAGGGCCGGTCTTTGTCTCCAGGGGCTGTGGCCCTGAGTGGCTGGCTGCCTGCAAAATATCCGAACGGACGAGGATATGTCCCAGACCCAACCTGCCCCCACCTCAAACCTGTGCTGCCCTGAAAGTCCTAAGGGAACCCTACAAACTGACATCAGGAACCTGGGCTGGCCACTTTTCTTTCCCAGGGAAAAGGGCCGGTCTTTGTCTCCAGGGGCTGTGGCCCTGAGTGGCCGGCTGCCTGCAAAATATCCGAACGGACGAGGATATGTCCCAGACCCAACCTGCCCCCACCTCAAACCTGTGCTGCCCTGAAAGTCCTAAGGGAACCCTACAAACTGACATCAGGAACCTGGGCTGGCCACTTTTCTTTCCCAGGGAAAAGGGCCGGTCTTTGTCTCCAGGGGCTGTGGCCCTGAGTGGCCGGCTGCCTGCAAAATATCCGAACGGACGAGGATATGTCCCAGACCCAACCTGCCCCCACCTCAAACCTGTGCTGCCCTGACAATCCTAAGGGAACCTTAAAAACTGACATCAGGAACCTGGGCTGGCCACTTTTCTTTCCCAGGGAAAAGGGCGGTCTTTGTCTCCAGGGGCTGTGGCCCTGAGTGGCCGGCTGCCTGCAAAATATCCGAACGGACGAGGATATTTCCCAGACCCAACCTGCCCCCACCTCAAACCTGTGCTGCCCTGAAAGTCCTAAGGGAACCCTACAAACTGACATCAGGAACCTGGGCTGGCCATTTTTCTTTCCCAGGGAAAAGGGCCGGTGTTTGTCTCCAGGGGCTGTGGCCCTGAGTGGCCGGCTGCCTGCAAAATATCCGAACGGACGAGGATATGTCCCAGACCCAACCTGCTCCCACCTCAAACCTGTGCTGCCCTGAAAGTCCGAAGAGAACCCTACAAACTGACATCAGGAAGCTGGGCTGGCCACTTTTCTTTCCCAGGGAAAAGGGCCGGTCTTTGTCTCCAGGGGCTGTGGCCCTGAGTGCCCGGCTGCCTGCAAAATATCCGAACGGACGAGGATATGTCCCAGACCCAACCTGCCCCCACCTCAAACCTGTGCTGCCCTGAAAGTCCTAAGGGAACCCTACAAACTGACATCAGGAAGCTGGGCTGGCCACTTTTCTTTCCCAGGGAAAAGGGCCGGTCTTTGTCTCCAGGGGCTGTGGCCCTGAGTGGCCGGCTGCCTGCAAAATATCCGAACGGACGAGGATATGTCCCAGACCCAACCTGCCCCCACCTCAAACCTGTGCTGCCCTGAAAGTCCTAAGGGAACCCTACAAACTGACATCAGGAACCTGGGCTGGCCATTTTTCTTTCCCAGGGAAAAGGGCCGGTCTTTGTCTCCAGGGGCTGTGGCCCTGAGTGGCCGGCTGCCTGCAAAATATCCGAACGGACGAGGATATGTCCCAGACCCAACCTGCCCCCACCTCAAACCTGTGCTGCCCTGAAAGTCCTAAGGGAACCCTACAAACTGACATCAGGAACCTGGGCTGGCCACTTTTCTTTCCCAGAGAAAAGGGCGGTCTTTGTCTCCAGGGGCTGTGGCCCTGAGTGGCCGGCTGCCTGCAAAATATCCGAACGGACGAGGATATGTCCCAGACCCAACCTGCCCCCACCTCAAACTGTGCTGCCCTGAAAGTCCTAAGGGAACCCTACAAACTGACATCAGGAACCTGGGCTGGCCACTTTTCTTTCCCAGGGAAAAGGGCCGGTCTTTGTCTCCAGGGGCTGTGGCCCTGAGTGGCCGGCTGCCTGCAAAATATCCGAACGGACGAGGATATGTCCCAGACCCAACCTGCCCCCACCTCAAACCTGTGCTGCCCTGAAAGTCCTAAGGGAACCCTACAAACTGACATCAGGAACCTGGGCTGGCCACTTTTCTTTCCCAGGGAAAAGGGCGGTCTTTGTCTCCAGGGGCTGTGGCCCTGAGTGGCCGGCTGCCTGCAAAATATCCGAACGGACGAGGATATGTCCCAGACCCAACCTGCCCCCACCTCAAACCTGTGCTGCCCTGACAGTCCTAAGGGAACCTTAAAAACTGACATCAGGAACCTGGGCTGGCCACTTTTCTTTCCCAGGGAAAAGGGCGGTCTTTGTCTCCAGGGGCTGTGGCCCTGAGTGGCCGGCTGCCTGCAAAATATCCGAACGGACGAGGATATTTCCCAGACCCAACCTGCCCCCACCTCAAACCTGTGCTGCCCTGAAAGTCCTAAGGGAACCCTACAAACTGACATCAGGAACCTGGGCTGGCCACTTTTCTTTCCCAGGGAAAAGGGCCGGTCTTTGTCTCCAGGGGCTGTGGCCCTGAGTGGCCGGCTGCCTGCAAAATATCCGAACGGACGAGGATATGTCCCAGACCCAACCTGCCCCCACCTCAAACCTGTGCTGCCCTGAAAGTCCTAAGGGAACCCTACAAACTGACATCAGGAACCTGGGCTGGCCACCTTTCTTTCCCAGGGAAAAGGGCCGGTCTTTGTCTCCAGGGGCTGTGGCCCTGAGTGGCCGGCTGCCTGCAAAATATCCGAACGGACGAGGATATGTCCCAGACCCAACCTGCCCCCACCTCCAACCTGTGCTGCCCCTGAAAGTCCTAAGGGAACCCTACAAACTGACATCAGGAACCTGGGCTGGCCACTTTTCTTTCCCAGGGAAAAGGGCCGGTCTTTGTCTCCAGGGGCTGTCGCCGGCTGAGTGGCCCTGAGTGGCCGGCTGCCTGCAAAATATCTGAACGGACGAGGATATGTCCCAGACCCAACCTGCCCCCACCTCAAACCTGTGCTGCCCTGAAAGTCCTAAGGGAACCCTACAAACTGACATCAGGAACCTGGGCTGGCCACTTTTCTTTCCCAGGAAAAGGGCCGGTCTTTGTCTCCAGGGGCTGTGGCCCTGAGTGGCCGGCTGCCTGCAAAATATCCGAACGGACGAGGATATGTCCCAGACCCAACCTGCCCCCACCTCCAACCTGTGCTGCCCTGAAAGTCCTAAGGGAACCCAACAAACTGACATCAGGAACCTGGGCTGGACACTTTTCTTTCCCAGGGAAAAGGGCCGGTCTTTGTCTCCAGGGGCTGTGGCCCTGAGTGGCCGGCTGCCTGCAAAATATCCGAACGGACGAGGATATGTCCCAGACCCAACCTGCCCCCACCTCAAACCTGTGCTGCCCTGAAAGTCCTAAGGGAACCCTACAAACTGACATCAGGAACCTGGGCTGGCCACTTTTCTTTCCCAGGGAAAAGGGCCGGTCTTTGTCTCCAGGGGCTGTGGCCCTGAGTGGCCGGCTGCCTGCAAAATATCCGAACGGACGAGGATATGTCCCAGACCCAACCTGCCCCCACCTCAAACCTGTGCTGCC
>NW_027100038.1:0-87160 GCF_031753505.1 Anomalospiza imberbis
CTTTTCAGCAGCTGCCACCGTCTTCGGTGCATCTCGGAGCCTCTGGCGACGAGCAAGACTTGCCAAGGTGGGACGCATCAGGACCAAGTCAAAACCCAGGCAAGTTGTCCTGGAACGCTTTCCATTCGCTTGCCGAGAGTGAATTCAAGAGGCAGGAGAGCGGCAGCCACTGTCCCCCGGCAGTCTGAAGGCTTCACACACAAGCCCGCTTCTTTGCGGCTTCGTTCTTCGCCTCTTCCAAGCAACCGCGATCTCTGCTTCTCGGAGGCGAAGAAGCGGCTAATTCGCGCACAGCTCAGTAGAGCGGCAGCGGAGCGCTCCGGAGCGCCGCTTCAAGCCGAAAGACGCCGGGAAGCGGCACTTTCCTCCGGATAGCTCCGGAGCCGCGCTTCTGCTTCTCTAGTCATCTCTAGCTTAGCGAAAAGCTTTCCCACTCCAGTTGGCAAGGGGAGAGTGGACCTGCACTGCACACTAACCGCGGTTTGCAAAGAAAGAGGATTTGCTGCACATTCCAAGGACACGGCTCTTTCCGAGGCAATCTGCAACCTGCTGTCAGATGGAAGTGCTCTCTGCCCTCTCCTGCCCAGCTCTAGGTACTAGCGGGCACTTTCCAGCCTGGCCGAGGCAAACAACCTCCAGAGATGTCACAGAGCCTAAGTGGAGCACAGATGCTCAAAAGCAGCAAAGCTGAAGAGCCTGGCTCAGCTTCACTAGTGTGCAATTGACTGACTGCGAAAAACAAAGCAGCAGAGCACCGGGCTTCTGGGCGCTGTGAAGGCAATTGCCAAAACCAGGCAGCTGCTCCTTCCCAAGCACAGGCAGCTGCCTATCTTCTTGCTTGTCGACAAACTCACCGCTGCCCTTCTTTTCAGCAGCTGCCACCGTCTTCGGTGCATCTCGGAGCCTCTGGCGACGAGCAAGACTTGCCAAGGTGGGAGGCATCAGGACCAAGTCAAAACCCAGGCAAGTTGTCCTGGAACGCTTTCCATTCGCTTGCCGAGAGTGAATTCAAGAGGCAGGAGAGCGGCAGCCACCGTCCTCCGGCAGTCGGAAGGCTTCGCACACAAGCCCGCTTCTTTGCGGCTTCGTTCTTCGCCTCTTCCAAGCAACCGCGATCTCTGCTTCTCGGAGGCGAAGAAGCGGCTAATTCGCGCACAGCTCAGTAGAGCGCCAGCGGAGCGCTCCGGAGCGCCGCTTCAAGCCGAAAGACGCCGGGAAGCGGCACTTTCCTCCGGATAGCTCCGGAGCCGCGCTTCTGCTTCTCTAGTCATCTCTAGCTTAGCGAAAAGCTTTCCCACTCCATTTGGCAAGGGGAGAGTGGACCTGCACTGCACACTAACCGCGGTTTGCAAAGAAAGAGGATTTGCTGCACATTCCAAGGACACGGCTCTTTCCGAGGCAATCTGCAACCTGCTGTCAGATGGAAGTGCTCTCTGCCCTCTCCTGCCAAGCTCTAGGTACTAGCGGGCACTTTCCAGCCTGGCCGAGGCAAACCACCTCGAGAGATGTCACAGAGCATAAGTGGAGCACAGATGCTCAAAAGCAGCAAAGCTGAAGAGCCTGGCTCAGCTTCACTGGTGTGCAATTGACTGACTGCGAAAAACAAAGCAGCAGAGCACCGGGCTTCTGGGCGCTGTGAAGGCAATTGCCAAAACCAGGCAGCTGCTCCTTCCCAAGCACAGGCAGCTGCCTATGTTCTTGCTTGTCGACAAACTCACCGCTGCCCTTCTTTTCAGCAGCTGCCACCGTCTTCTGTGCATCTCGGAGCCTCTGGCGACGAGCAAGACTTGCCAAGGTGGGACGCATCAGGACCAAGTCAAAACCCAGGCAAGTTGTCCTGGAACGCTTTCCATTCGCTTGCCGAGAGTGAATTCAAGAGGCAGGAGAGCGGCAGCCACCGTCCTCCAGCAGTCGGAAGGCTTGGCACACAAGCCCGCTTCTTTGCGGCTTCGTTCTTCGCCTCTTCCAAGCAACCGCGATCTCTGCTTCTCGGAGGCGAAGAAGCGGCTAATTCGCGCACAGCTCAGTAGAGCGGCAGCGCAGCGCTCCGGAGCGCCGCTTCAAGCCGAAAGACGCCGGGAAGCGGCAATTTCCTCCGGATAGCTCCGGAGCCGCGCTTCTGCTTCTCTAGTCATCGCTATCTTAGCGAAAAGCTTTCCCACTCCATTTGGCAAGGGGAGAGCGTACCTGCACTGCACACTAACCGCGGTTTGCAAAGAAAGAGGATTTGCTGCACATTCCAAGGACACGGCTCTTTCCGAGGCAGTCTGCAACCTGCTGTCAGATGGAAGTGCTCTCTGCCCTCTCCTCCCAGCTCTAGGTACTAGCGGGCACTTTCCAGCCTGGCCGAGGCAAACAACCTCCAGAGATGTCACAGAGCATAAGTGGAGCACAGATGCTCAAAAGCAGCAAAGCTGAAGAGCCTGGCTCAGCTTCACTGGTGTGCAATTGACTGACTGCGAAAAACAAAGCAGCAGAGCACCGGGCTTCTGGGCGCTGTGAAGGCAATTGCCAAAACCAGGCAGCTGCTCCTTCCCAAGCACAGGCAGCTGCCTATGTTCTTGCTTGTCGACAAACTCACCGCTGCCCTTCTTTTCAGCAGCTGCCACCGTCTTCTGTGCATCTCGGAGCCTCTGGCGACGAGCAAGACTTGCCAAGGTGGGAGGCATCAGGACCAAGTCAAAACCCAGGCAAGTTGTCCTGGAACGCTTTCCATTCGCTTGCCGAGAGTGAATTCAAGAGGCAGGAGAGCGGCAGCCACCGTCCTCCAGCAGTCGGAAGGCTTGGCACACAAGCCCGCTTCTTTGCGGCTTCGTTCTTCGCCTCTTCCAAGCAACCGCGATCTCTGCTTCTCGGAGGCGAAGAAGCGGCTAATTCGCGCACAGCTCAGTAGAGCGGCAGCGCAGCGCTCCGGAGCGCCGCTTCAAGCCGAAAGACGCCGGGAAGCGGCAATTTCCTCCGGATAGCTCCGGAGCCGCGCTTCTGCTTCTCTAGTCATCTCTAGCTTAGCGAAAAGCTTTCCCACTCCATTTGGCAAGGGGAGAGCGTACCTGCACTGCACACTAACCGCGGTTTGCAAAGAAAGAGGATTTGCTGCACATTCCAAGGACACGGCTCTTTCCGAGGCAGTCTGCAACCTGCTGTCAGATGGAAGTGCTCTCTGCCCTCTCCTCCCAGCTCTAGGTACTAGCGGGCACTTTCCAGCCTGGCCGAGGCAAACAACCTCCAGAGATGTCACAGAGCATAAGTGGAGCACAGATGCTCAAAAGCAGCAAAGCTGAAGAGCCTGGCTCAGCTTCACTAGTGTGCAATTGACTGACTGCGAAAAACAAAGCAGCAGAGCACCGGGCTTCTGGGCGCTGTGAAGGCAATTGCCAAAACCAGGCAGCTGCTCCTTCCCAAGCACAGGCAGCTGCCTATGTTCTTGCTTGTCGACAAACTCACCGCTGCCCTTCTTTTCAGCAGCTGCCACCGTCTTCGGTGCATCTCGGAGCCTCTGGCGACGAGCAAGACTTGCCAAGGTGGGACGCATCAGGACCAAGTCAAAACGCAGGCAAGTTGTCCTGGAACGCTTTCCATTCGCTTGCCGAGAGTGAATTCAACAGGCAGGAGAGCGGCAGCCACTGTCCCCCGGCAGTCTGAAGGCTTCACACACAAGCCCGCTTCTTTGCGGCTTCGTTCTTCGCCTCTTCCAAGCAACCGCGATCTCTGCTTCTCGGAGGCGAAGAAGCGGCTAATTCGCGCACAGCTCAGTAGAGCGCCAGCGGAGCGCTCCGGAGCGCCGCTTCAAGCCGAAAGACGCCGGGAAGCGGCACTTTCCTCCGGATAGCTCCGGAGCCGCGCTTCTGCTTCTCTAGTCATCTCTAGCTTAGCGAAAAGCTTTCCCACTCCATTTGGCAAGGGGAGAGTGGACCTGCACTGCACACTAACCGCGGTTTGCAAAGAAAGAGGATTTGCTGCACATTCCAAGGACACGGCTCTTTCCGAGGCAATCTGCAACCTGCTGTCAGATGGAAGTGCTCTCTGCCCTCTCCTGCCAAGCTCTAGGTACTAGCGGGCACTTTCCAGCCTGGCCGAGGCAAACAACCTCCAGAGATGTCACAGAGCATAAGTGGAGCACAGATGCTCAAAAGCAGCAAAGCTGAAGAGCCTGGCTCAGCTTCACTGGTGTGCAATTGACTGACTGCGAAAAACAAAGCAGCAGAGCACCGGGCTTCTGGGCGCTGTGAAGGCAATTGCCAAAACCAGGCAGCTGCTCCTTCCCAAGCACAGGCAGCTGCCTATGTTCTTGCTTGTCGACAAACTCACCGCTGCCCTTCTTTTCAGCAGCTGCCACCGTCTTCTGTGCATCTCGGAGCCTCTGGCGACGAGCAAGACTTGCCAAGGTGGGACGCATCAGGACCAAGTCAAAACCCAGGCAAGTTGTCCTGGAACGCTTTCCATTCGCTTGCCGAGAGTGAATTCAAGAGGCAGGAGAGCGGCAGCCACCGTCCTCCAGCAGTCGGAAGGCTTGGCACACAAGCCCGCTTCTTTGCGGCTTCGTTCTTCGCCTCTTCCAAGCAACCGCGATCTCTGCTTCTCGGAGGCGAAGAAGCGGCTAATTCGCGCACAGCTCAGTAGAGCGGCAGCGCAGCGCTCCGGAGCGCCGCTTCAAGCCGAAAGACGCCGGGAAGCGGCAATTTCCTCCGGATAGCTCCGGAGCCGCGCTTCTGCTTCTCTAGTCATCTCTAGCTTAGCGAAAAGCTTTCCCACTCCATTTGGCAAGGGGAGAGCGTACCTGCACTGCACACTAACCGCGGTTTGCAAAGAAAGAGGATTTGCTGCACATTCCAAGGACACGGCTCTTTCCGAGGCAGTCTGCAACCTGCTGTCAGATGGAAGTGCTCTCTGCCCTCTCCTCCCAGCTCTAGGTACTAGCGGGCACTTTCCAGCCTGGCCGAGGCAAACAACCTCCAGAGATGTCACAGAGCATAAGTGGAGCACAGATGCTCAAAAGCAGCAAAGCTGAAGAGCCTGGCTCAGCTTCACTAGTGTGCAATTGACTGACTGCGAAAAACAAAGCAGCAGAGCACCGGGCTTCTGGGCGCTGTGAAGGCAATTGCCAAAAGCAGGCAGCTGCTCCTTCCCAAGCACAGGCAGCTGCCTATGTTCTTGCTTGTCGACAAACTCACCGCTGCCCTTCTTTTCAGCAGCTGCCACCGTCTTCGGTGCATCTCGGAGCCTCTGGCGACGAGCAAGACTTGCCAAGGTGGGACGCATCAGGACCAAGTCAAAACCCAGGCAAGTTGTCCTGGAACGCTTTCCATTCGCTTGCCGAGAGTGAATTCAAGAGGCAGGAGAGCGGCAGCCACTGTCCCCCGGCAGTCTGAAGGCTTCACACACAAGCCCGCTTCTTTGCGGCTTCGTTCTTCGCCTCTTCCAAGCAACCGCGATCTCTGCTTCTCGGAGGCGAAGAAGCGGCTAATTCGCGCACAGCTCAGTAGAGCGGCAGCGGAGCGCTCCGGAGCGCCGCTTCAAGCCGAAAGACGCCGGGAAGCGGCACTTTCCTCCGGATAGCTCCGGAGCCGCGCTTCTGCTTCTCTAGTCATCTCTAGCTTAGCGAAAAGCTTTCCCACTCCAGTTGGCAAGGGGAGAGTGGACCTGCACTGCACACTAACCGCGGTTTGCAAAGAAAGAGGATTTGCTGCACATTCCAAGGACACGGCTCTTTCCGAGGCAATCTGCAACCTGCTGTCAGATGGAAGTGCTCTCTGCCCTCTCCTGCCCAGCTCTAGGTACTAGCGGGCACTTTCCAGCCTGGCCGAGGCAAACAACCTCCAGAGATGTCACAGAGCCTAAGTGGAGCACAGATGCTCAAAAGCAGCAAAGCTGAAGAGCCTGGCTCAGCTTCACTAGTGTGCAATTGACTGACTGCGAAAAACAAAGCAGCAGAGCACCGGGCTTCTGGGCGCTGTGAAGGCAATTGCCAAAACCAGGCAGCTGCTCCTTCCCAAGCACAGGCAGCTGCCTATGTTCTTGCTTGTCGACAAACTCACCGCTGCCCTTCTTTTCAGCAGCTGCCACCGTCTTCGGTGCATCTCGGAGCCTCTGGCGACGAGCAAGACTTGCCAAGGTGGGAGGCATCAGGACCAAGTCAAAACCCAGGCAAGTTGTCCTGGAACGCTTTCCATTCGCTTGCCGAGAGTGAATTCAAGAGGCAGGAGAGCGGCAGCCACCGTCCTCCAGCAGTCGGAAGGCTTCGCACACAAGCCCGCTTCTTTGCGGCTTCGTTCTTCGCCTCTTCCAAGCAACCGCGATCTCTGCTTCTCGGAGGCGAAGAAGCGGCTAATTCGCGCACAGCTCAGTAGAGCGCCAGCGGAGCGCTCCGGAGCGCCGCTTCAAGCCGAAAGACGCCGGGAAGCGGCACTTTCCTCCGGATAGCTCCGGAGCCGCGCTTCTGCTTCTCTAGTCATCTCTAGCTTAGCGAAAAGCTTTCCCACTCCATTTGGCAAGGGGAGAGTGGACCTGCACTGCACACTAACCGCGGTTTGCAAAGAAAGAGGATTTGCTGCACATTCCAAGGACACGGCTCTTTCCGAGGCAATCTGCAACCTGCTGTCAGATGGAAGTGCTCTCTGCCCTCTCCTGCCAAGCTCTAGGTACTAGCGGGCACTTTCCAGCCTGGCCGAGGCAAACCACCTCGAGAGATGTCACAGAGCATAAGTGGAGCACAGATGCTCAAAAGCAGCAAAGCTGAAGAGCCTGGCTCAGCTTCACTGGTGTGCAATTGACTGACTGCGAAAAACAAAGCAGCAGAGCACCGGGCTTCTGGGCGCTGTGAAGGCAATTGCCAAAACCAGGCAGCTGCTCCTTCCCAAGCACAGGCAGCTGCCTATGTTCTTGCTTGTCGACAAACTCACCGCTGCCCTTCTTTTCAGCAGCTGCCACCGTCTTCTGTGCATCTCGGAGCCTCTGGCGACGAGCAAGACTTGCCAAGGTGGGACGCATCAGGACCAAGTCAAAACCCAGGCAAGTTGTCCTGGAACGCTTTCCATTCGCTTGCCGAGAGTGAATTCAAGAGGCAGGAGAGCGGCAGCCACCGTCCTCCAGCAGTCGGAAGGCTTGGCACACAAGCCCGCTTCTTTGCGGCTTCGTTCTTCGCCTCTTCCAAGCAACCGCGATCTCTGCTTCTCGGAGGCGAAGAAGCGGCTAATTCGCGCACAGCTCAGTAGAGCGGCAGCGCAGCGCTCCGGAGCGCCGCTTCAAGCCGAAAGACGCCGGGAAGCGGCAATTTCCTCCGGATAGCTCCGGAGCCGCGCTTCTGCTTCTCTAGTCATCGCTATCTTAGCGAAAAGCTTTCCCACTCCATTTGGCAAGGGGAGAGCGTACCTGCACTGCACACTAACCGCGGTTTGCAAAGAAAGAGGATTTGCTGCACATTCCAAGGACACGGCTCTTTCCGAGGCAATCTGCAACCTGCTGTCAGATGGAAGTGCTCTCTGCCCTCTCCTGCCCAGCTCTAGGTACTAGCGGGCACTTTCCAGCCTGGCCGAGGCAAACAACCTCCAGAGATGTCACAGAGCATAAGTGGAGCACAGATGCTCAAAAGCAGCAAAGCTGAAGAGCCTGGCTCAGCTTCACTGGTGTGCAATTGACTGACTGCGAAAAACAAAGCAGCAGAGCACCGGGCTTCTGGGCGCTGTGAAGGCAATTGCCAAAACCAGGCAGCTGCTCCTTCCCAAGCACAGGCAGCTGCCTATGTTCTTGCTTGTCGACAAACTCACCGCTGCCCTTCTTTTCAGCAGCTGCCACCGTCTTTGGTGCATCTCGGAGCCTCTGGCGACGAGCAAGACTTGCCAAGGTGGGAGGCATCAGGACCAAGTCAAAACCCAGGCAAGTTGTCCTGGAACGCTTTCCATTCGCTTGCCGAGAGTGAATTCAAGAGGCAGGAGAGCGGCAGCCACCGTCCTCCAGCAGTCGGAAGGCTTGGCACACAAGCCCGCTTCTTTGCGGCTTCGTTCTTCGCCTCTTCCAAGCAACCGCGATCTCTGCTTCTCGGAGGCGAAGAAGCGGCTAATTCGCGCACAGCTCAGTAGAGCGGCAGCGCAGCGCTCCGGAGCGCCGCTTCAAGCCGAAAGACGCCGGGAAGCGGCAATTTCCTCCGGATAGCTCCGGAGCCGCGCTTCTGCTTCTCTAGTCATCTCTAGCTTAGCGAAAAGCTTTCCCACTCCATTTGGCAAGGGGAGAGCGTACCTGCACTGCACACTAACCGCGGTTTGCAAAGAAAGAGGATTTGCTGCACATTCCAAGGACACGGCTCTTTCCGAGGCAGTCTGCAACCTGCTGTCAGATGGAAGTGCTCTCTGCCCTCTCCTCCCAGCTCTAGGTACTAGCGGGCACTTTCCAGCCTGGCCGAGGCAAACAACCTCCAGAGATGTCACAGAGCATAAGTGGAGCACAGATGCTCAAAAGCAGCAAAGCTGAAGAGCCTGGCTCAGCTTCACTAGTGTGCAATTGACTGACTGCGAAAAACAAAGCAGCAGAGCACCGGGCTTCTGGGCGCTGTGAAGGCAATTGCCAAAACCAGGCAGCTGCTCCTTCCCAAGCACAGGCAGCTGCCTATGTTCTTGCTTGTCGACAAACTCACCGCTGCCCTTCTTTTCAGCAGCTGCCACCGTCTTCTGTGCATCTCGGAGCCTCTGGCGACGAGCAAGACTTGCCAAGGTGGGACGCATCAGGACCAAGTCAAAACCCAGGCAAGTTGTCCTGGAACGCTTTCCATTCGCTTGCCGAGAGTGAATTCAAGAGGCAGGAGAGCGGCAGCCACTGTCCCCCGGCAGTCTGAAGGCTTCACACACAAGCCCGGTTCTTTGCGGCTTCGTTCTTCGCCTCTTCCAAGCAACCGCGATCTCTGCTTCTCGGAGGCGAAGAAGCGGCTAATTCGCGCACAGCTCAGTAGAGCGGCAGCGCAGCGCTCCGGAGCGCCGCTTCAAGCCGAAAGACGCCGGGAAGCGGCACTTTCCTCCGGATAGCTCCGGAGCCGCGCTTCTGCTTCTCTAGTCATCTCTAGCTTAGCGAAAAGCTTTCCCACTCCAGTTGGCAAGGGGAGAGCGTACCTGCGCTGCACACTAACCGCGGTTTGCAAAGAAAGAGGATTTGCTGCACATTCCAAGGACACGGCTCTTTCCGAGGCAATCTGCAACCTGCTGTCAGATGGAAGTGCTCTCTGCCCTCTCCTCCCAGCTCTAGGTACTAGCGGGCACTTTCCAGCCTGGGCGAGGCAAACAACCTCCAGAGATGTCACAGAGCATAAGTGGAGCACAGATGCTCAAAAGCAGCAAAGCTGAAGAGCCTGGCTCAGCTTCACTGGTGTGCAATTGACTGACTGCGAAAAACAAAGCAGCAGAGCACCGGGCTTCTGGGCGCTGTGAAGGCAATTGCCAAAACCAGGCAGCTGCTCCTTCCCAAGCACAGGCAGCTGCCTATGTTCTTGCTTGTCGACAAACTCACCGCTGCCCTTCTTTTCAGCAGCTGCCACCGTCTTCTGTGCATCTCGGAGCCTCTGGCGACGAGCAAGACTTGCCAAGGTGGGACGCATCAGGACCAAGTCAAAACCCAGGCAAGTTGTCCTGGAACGCTTTCCATTCGCTTGCCGAGAGTGAATTCAACAGGCAGGAGAGCGGCAGCCACCGTCCTCCAGCAGTCGGAAGGCTTGGCACACAAGCCCGCTTCTTTGCGGCTTCGTTCTTCGCCTCTTCCAAGCAACCGCGATCTCTGCTTCTCGGAGGCGAAGAAGCGGCTAATTCGCGCACAGCTCAGTAAAGCGGCAGCGCAGCGCTCCGGAGCGCCGCTTCAAGCCGAAAGACGCCGGGAAGCGGCACTTTCCTCCGGATAGCTCCGGAGCCGCGCTTCTGCTTCTCTAGTCATCGCTATCTTAGCGAAAAGCTTTCCCACTCCAGTTGGCAAGGGGAGAGCGTACCTGCACTGCACACTAACCGCGGTTTGCAAAGAAAGAGGATTTGCTGCACATTCCAAGGACACGGCTCTTTCCGAGGCAATCTGCAACCTGCTGTCAGATGGAAGTGCTCTCTGCCCTCTCCTGCCCAGCTCTAGGTACTAGCGGGCACTTTCCAGCCTGGCCGAGGCAAACAACCTCCAGAGATGTCACAGAGCCTAAGTGGAGCACAGATGCTCAAAAGCAGCAAAGCTGAAGAGCCTGGCTCAGCTTCACTAGTGTGCAATTGACTGACGGCGAAAACAAAGCAGCAGAGCACCGGGCTTCTGGGCGCTGTGAAGGCAATTGCCAAAACCAGGCAGCTGCTCCTTCCCAAGCACAGGCAGCTGCCTATGTTCTTGCTTGTCGACAAACTCACCGCTGCCCTTCTTTTCAGCAGCTGCCACCGTCTTTGGTGCATCTCGGAGCCTCTGGCGACGAGCAAGACTTGCCAAGGTGGGACGCATCAGGACCAAGTCAAAACCCAGGCAAGTTGTCCTGGAACGCTTTCCATTCGCTTGCCGAGAGTGAATTCAACAGGCAGGAGAGCGGCAGCCACTGTCCTCCGGCAGTCGGAAGGCTTGGCACACAAGCCCGCTTCTTTGCGGCTTCGTTCTTCGCCTCTTCCAAGCAACCGCGATCTCTGCTTCTCGGAGGCGAAGAAGCGGCTAATTCGCGCACAGCTCAGTAGAGCGGCAGCGGAGCGCTCCGGAGCGCCGCTTCAAGCCGAAAGACGCCGGGAAGCGGCACTTTCCTCCGGATAGCTCCGGAGCCGCGCTTCTGCTTCTCTAGTCATCTCTAGCTTAGCGAAAAGCTTTCCCACTCCATTTGGCAAGGGGAGAGCGTACCTGCACTGCACACTAACCGCGGTTTGCAAAGAAAGAGGATTTGCTGCACATTCCAAGGACACGGCTCTTTCCGAGGCAATCTGCAACCTGCTGTCAGATGGAAGTGCTCTCTGCCCTCTCCTGCCCAGCTCTAGGTACTAGCGGGCACTTTCCAGCCTGGCCGAGGCAAACAACCTCGAGAGATGTCACAGAGCCTAAGTGGAGCACAGATGCTCAAAAGCAGCAAAGCTGAAGAGCCTGGCTCAGCTTCACTAGTGTGCAATTGACTGACTGCGAAAAACAAAGCAGCAGAGCACCGGGCTTCTGGGCGCTGTGAAGGCAATTGCCAAAACCAGGCAGCTGCTCCTTCCCAAGCACAGGCAGCTGCCTATGTTCTTGCTTGTCGACAAACTCACCGCTGCCCTTCTTTTCAGCAGCTGCCACCGTCTTCGGTGCATCTCGGAGCCTCTGGCGACGAGCAAGACTTGCCAAGGTGGGACGCATCAGGACCAAGTCAAAACGCAGGCAAGTTGTCCTGGAACGCTTTCCATTCGCTTGCCGAGAGTGAATTCAAGAGGCAGGAGAGCGGCAGCCACTGTCCCCCGGCAGTCTGAAGGCTTCACACACAAGCCCGCTTCTTTGCGGCTTCGTTCTTCGCCTCTTCCAAGCAACCGCGATCTCTGCTTCTCGGAGGCGAAGAAGCGGCTAATTCGCGCACAGCTCAGTAGAGCGCCAGCGGAGCGCTCCGGAGCGCCGCTTCAAGCCGAAAGACGCCGGGAAGCGGCACTTTCCTCCGGATAGCTCCGGAGCCGCGCTTCTGCTTCTCTAGTCATCTCTAGCTTAGCGAAAAGCTTTCCCACTCCATTTGGCAAGGGGAGAGTGGACCTGCACTGCACACTAACCGCGGTTTGCAAAGAAAGAGGATTTGCTGCACATTCCAAGGACACGGCTCTTTCCGAGGCAATCTGCAACCTGCTGTCAGATGGAAGTGCTCTCTGCCCTCTCCTGCCAAGCTCTAGGTACTAGCGGGCACTTTCCAGCCTGGCCGAGGCAAACAACCTCCAGAGATGTCACAGAGCATAAGTGGAGCACAGATGCTCAAAAGCAGCAAAGCTGAAGAGCCTGGCTCAGCTTCACTGGTGTGCAATTGACTGACTGCGAAAAACAAAGCAGCAGAGCACCGGGCTTCTGGGCGCTGTGAAGGCAATTGCCAAAACCAGGCAGCTGCTCCTTCCCAAGCACAGGCAGCTGCCTATGTTCTTGCTTGTCGACAAACTCACCGCTGCCCTTCTTTTCAGCAGCTGCCACCGTCTTCTGTGCATCTCGGAGCCTCTGGCGACGAGCAAGACTTGCCAAGGTGGGACGCATCAGGACCAAGTCAAAACCCAGGCAAGTTGTCCTGGAACGCTTTCCATTCGCTTGCCGAGAGTGAATTCAAGAGGCAGGAGAGCGGCAGCCACCGTCCTCCAGCAGTCGGAAGGCTTGGCACACAAGCCCGCTTCTTTGCGGCTTCGTTCTTCGCCTCTTCCAAGCAACCGCGATCTCTGCTTCTCGGAGGCGAAGAAGCGGCTAATTCGCGCACAGCTCAGTAAAGCGGCAGCAAAGCGCTCCGGAGCGCCTCTTCAAGCCGAAAGACGCCGGGAAACGGCAATTTCCTCCGGATAGCTCCGGAGCCGCGCTTCTGCTTCTCTAGTCATCTCTAGCTTAGCGAAAAGCTTTCCCACTCCATTTGGCAAGGGGAGAGCGTACCTGCACTGCACACTAACCGCGGTTTGCAAAGAAAGAGGATTTGCTGCACATTCCAAGGACACGGCTCTTTCCGAGGCAGTCTGCAACCTGCTGTCAGATGGAAGTGCTCTCTGCCCTCTCCTCCCAGCTCTAGGTACTAGCGGGCACTTTCCAGCCTGGGCGAGGCAAACAACCTCCAGAGATGTCACAGAGCCTAAGTGGAGCACAGATGCTCAAAAGCAGCAAAGCTGAAGAGCCTGGCTCAGCTTCACTGGTGTGCAATTGACTGACTGCGAAAAACAAAGCAGCAGAGCACCGGGCTTCTGGGCGCTGTGAAGGCAATTGCCAAAACCAGGCAGCTGCTCCTTCCCAAGCACAGGCAGCTGCCTATGTTCTTGCTTGTCGACAAACTCACCGCTGCCCTTCTTTTCAGCAGCTGCCACCGTCTTCGGTGCATCTCGGAGCCTCTGGCGACGAGCAAGACTTGCCAAGGTGGGACGCATCAGGACCAAGTCAAAACGCAGGCAAGTTGTCCTGGAACGCTTTCCATTCGCTTGCCGAGAGTGAATTCAACAGGCAGGAGAGCGGCAGCCACTGTCCCCCGGCAGTCTGAAGGCTTCACACACAAGCCCGCTTCTTTGCGGCTTCGTTCTTCGCCTCTTCCAAGCAACCGCGATCTCTGCTTCTCGGAGGCGAAGAAGCGGCTAATTCGCGCACAGCTCAGTAGAGCGCCAGCGGAGCGCTCCGGAGCGCCGCTTCAAGCCGAAAGACGCCGGGAAGCGGCAATTTCCTCCGGATAGCTCCGGAGCCGCGCTTCTGCTTCTCTAGTCATCTCTAGCTTAGCGAAAAGCTTTCCCACTCCATTTGGCAAGGGGAGAGTGGACCTGCACTGCACACTAACCGCGGTTTGCAAAGAAAGAGGATTTGCTGCACATTCCAAGGACACGGCTCTTTCCGAGGCAATCTGCAACCTGCTGTCAGATGGAAGTGCTCTCTGCCCTCTCCTGCCAAGCTCTAGGTACTAGCGGGCACTTTCCAGCCTGGCCGAGGCAAACAACCTCCAGAGATGTCACAGAGCCTAAGTGGAGCACAGATGCTCAAAAGCAGCAAAGCTGAAGAGCCTGGCTCAGCTTCACTGGTGTGCAATTGACTGACTGCGAAAAACAAAGCAGCAGAGCACCGGGCTTCTGGGCGCTGTGAAGGCAATTGCCAAAACCAGGCAGCTGCTCCTTCCCAAGCACAGGCAGCTGCCTATGTTCTTGCTTGTCGACAAACTCACCGCTGCCCTTCTTTTCAGCAGCTGCCACCGTCTTCTGTGCATCTCGCAGCCTCTGGCGACGAGCAAGACTTGCCAAGGTGGGACGCATCAGGACCAAGTCAAAACCCAGGCAAGTTGTCCTGGAACGCTTTCCATTCGCTTGCCGAGAGTGAATTCAAGAGGCAGGAGAGCGGCAGCCACCGTCCTCCAGCAGTCGGAAGGCTTGGCACACAAGCCCGCTTCTTTGCGGCTTCGTTCTTCGCCTCTTCCAAGCAACCGCGATCTCTGCTTCTCGGAGGCGAAGAAGCGGCTAATTCGCGCACAGCTCAGTAGAGCGGCAGCGCAGCGCTCCGGAGCGCCGCTTCAAGCCGAAAGACGCCGGGAAGCGGCACTTTCCTCCGGATAGCTCCGGAGCCGCGCTTCTGCTTCTCTAGTCATCTCTAGCTTAGCGAAAAGCTTTCCCACTCCATTTGGCAAGGGGAGAGCGTACCTGCACTGCACACTAACCGCGGTTTGCAAAGAAAGAGGATTTGCTGCACATTCCAAGGACACGGCTCTTTCCGAGGCAGTCTGCAACCTGCTGTCAGATGGAAGTGCTCTCTGCCCTCTCCTCCCAGCTCTAGGTACTAGCGGGCACTTTCCAGCCTGGCCGAGGCAAACAACCTCCAGAGATGTCACAGAGCATAAGTGGAGCACAGATGCTCAAAAGCAGCAAAGCTGAAGAGCCTGGCTCAGCTTCACTAGTGTGCAATTGACTGACTGCGAAAAACAAAGCAGCAGAGCACCGGGCTTCTGGGCGCTGTGAAGGCAATTGCCAAAACCAGGCAGCTGCTCCTTCCCAAGCACAGGCAGCTGCCTATGTTCTTGCTTGTCAACAAACTCACCGCTGCCCTTCTTTTCAGCAGCTGCCACCGTCTTCTGTGCATCTCGGAGCCTCTGGCGACGAGCAAGACTTGCCAAGGTGGGACGCATCAGGACCAAGTCAAAACCCAGGCAAGTTGTCCTGGAACGCTTTCCATTCGCTTGCCGAGAGTGAATTCAAGAGGCAGGAGAGCGGCAGCCACTGTCCCCCGGCAGTCTGAAGGCTTCACACACAAGCCCGCTTCTTTGCGGCTTCGTTCTTCGCCTCTTCCAAGCAACCGCGATCTCTGCTTCTCGGAGGCGAAGAAGCGGCTAATTCGCGCACAGCTCAGTAGAGCGGCAGCGCAGCGCTCCGGAGCGCCGCTTCAAGCCGAAAGACGCCGGGAAGCGGCACTTTCCTCCGGATAGCTCCGGAGCCGCGCTTCTGCTTCTCTAGTCATCTCTAGCTTAGCGAAAAGCTTTCCCACTCCAGTTGGCAAGGGGAGAGCGTACCTGCGCTGCACACTAACCGCGGTTTGCAAAGAAAGAGGATTTGCTGCACATTCCAAGGACACGGCTCTTTCCGAGGCAGTCTGCAACCTGCTGTCAGATGGAAGTGCTCTCTGCCCTCTCCTCCCAGCTCTAGGTACTAGCGGGCACTTTCCAGCCTGGGCGAGGCAAACAACCTCCAGAGATGTCACAGAGCATAAGTGGAGCACAGATGCTCAAAAGCAGCAAAGCTGAAGAGCCTGGCTCAGCTTCACTGGTGTGCAATTGACTGACTGCGAAAAACAAAGCAGCAGAGCACCGGGCTTCTGGGCGCTGTGAAGGCAATTGCCAAAACCAGGCAGCTGCTCCTTCCCAAGCACAGGCAGCTGCCTATGTTCTTGCTTGTCGACAAACTCACCGCTGCCCTTCTTTTCAGCAGCTGCCACCGTCTTCTGTGCATCTCGGAGCCTCTGGCGACGAGCAAGACTTGCCAAGGTGGGACGCATCAGGACCAAGTCAAAACCCAGGCAAGTTGTCCTGGAACGCTTTCCATTCGCTTGCCGAGAGTGAATTCAATAGGCAGGAGAGCGGCAGCCACCGTCCTCCAGCAGTCGGAAGGCTTGGCACACAAGCCCGCTTCTTTGCGGCTTCGTTCTTCGCCTCTTCCAAGCAACCGCGATCTCTGCTTCTCGGAGGCGAAGAAGCGGCTAATTCGCGCACAGCTCAGTAAAGCGGCAGCAAAGCGCTCCGGAGCGCCGCTTCAAGCCGAAAGACGCCGGGAAGCGGCAATTTCCTCCGGATAGCTCCGGAGCCGCGCTTCTGCTTCTCTAGTCATCTCTAGCTTAGCGAAAAGCTTTCCCACTCCATTTGGCAAGGGGAGAGCGTACCTGCACTGCACACTAACCGCGGTTTGCAAAGAAAGAGGATTTGCTGCACATTCCAAGGACACGGCTCTTTCCGAGGCAGTCTGCAACCTGCTGTCAGATGGAAGTGCTCTCTGCCCTCTCCTCCCAGCTCTAGGTACTAGCGGGCACTTTCCAGCCTGGGCGAGGCAAACAACCTCCAGAGATGTCACAGAGCCTAAGTGGAGCACAGATGCTCAAAAGCAGCAAAGCTGAAGAGCCTGGCTCAGCTTCACTGGTGTGCAATTGACTGACTGCGAAAAACAAAGCAGCAGAGCACCGGGCTTCTGGGCGCTGTGAAGGCAATTGCCAAAACCAGGCAGCTGCTCCTTCCCAAGCACAGGCAGCTGCCTATGTTCTTGCTTGTCGACAAACTCACCGCTGCCCTTCTTTTCAGCAGCTGCCACCGTCTTCGGTGCATCTCGGAGCCTCTGGCGACGAGCAAGACTTGCCAAGGTGGGACGCATCAGGACCAAGTCAAAACGCAGGCAAGTTGTCCTGGAACGCTTTCCATTCGCTTGCCGAGAGTGAATTCAACAGGCAGGAGAGCGGCAGCCACTGTCCCCCGGCAGTCTGAAGGCTTCACACACAAGCCCGCTTCTTTGCGGCTTCGTTCTTCGCCTCTTCCAAGCAACCGCGATCTCTGCTTCTCGGAGGCGAAGAAGCGGCTAATTCGCGCACAGCTCAGTAGAGCGCCAGCGGAGCGCTCCGGAGCGCCGCTTCAAGCCGAAAGACGCCGGGAAGCGGCAATTTCCTCCGGATAGCTCCGGAGCCGCGCTTCTGCTTCTCTAGTCATCTCTAGCTTAGCGAAAAGCTTTCCCACTCCATTTGGCAAGGGGAGAGTGGACCTGCACTGCACACTAACCGCGGTTTGCAAAGAAAGAGGATTTGCTGCACATTCCAAGGACACGGCTCTTTCCGAGGCAATCTGCAACCTGCTGTCAGATGGAAGTGCTCTCTGCCCTCTCCTGCCAAGCTCTAGGTACTAGCGGGCACTTTCCAGCCTGGCCGAGGCAAACAACCTCCAGAGATGTCACAGAGCCTAAGTGGAGCACAGATGCTCAAAAGCAGCAAAGCTGAAGAGCCTGGCTCAGCTTCACTGGTGTGCAATTGACTGACTGCGAAAAACAAAGCAGCAGAGCACCGGGCTTCTGGGCGCTGTGAAGGCAATTGCCAAAACCAGGCAGCTGCTCCTTCCCAAGCACAGGCAGCTGCCTATGTTCTTGCTTGTCGACAAACTCACCGCTGCCCTTCTTTTCAGCAGCTGCCACCGTCTTCTGTGCATCTCGGAGCCTCTGGCGACGAGCAAGACTTGCCAAGGTGGGACGCATCAGGACCAAGTCAAAACCCAGGCAAGTTGTCCTGGAACGCTTTCCATTCGCTTGCCGAGAGTGAATTCAAGAGGCAGGAGAGCGGCAGCCACCGTCCTCCAGCAGTCGGAAGGCTTGGCACACAAGCCCGCTTCTTTGCGGCTTCGTTCTTCGCCTCTTCCAAGCAACCGCGATCTCTGCTTCTCGGAGGCGAAGAAGCGGCTAATTCGCGCACAGCTCAGTAGAGCGGCAGCGCAGCGCTCCGGAGCGCCGCTTCAAGCCGAAAGACGCCGGGAAGCGGCACTTTCCTCCGGATAGCTCCGGAGCCGCGCTTCTGCTTCTCTAGTCATCTCTAGCTTAGCGAAAAGCTTTCCCACTCCATTTGGCAAGGGGAGAGCGTACCTGCACTGCACACTAACCGCGGTTTGCAAAGAAAGAGGATTTGCTGCACATTCCAAGGACACGGCTCTTTCCGAGGCAGTCTGCAACCTGCTGTCAGATGGAAGTGCTCTCTGCCCTCTCCTCCCAGCTCTAGGTACTAGCGGGCACTTTCCAGCCTGGCCGAGGCAAACAACCTCCAGAGATGTCACAGAGCATAAGTGGAGCACAGATGCTCAAAAGCAGCAAAGCTGAAGAGCCTGGCTCAGCTTCACTAGTGTGCAATTGACTGACTGCGAAAAACAAAGCAGCAGAGCACCGGGCTTCTGGGCGCTGTGAAGGCAATTGCCAAAACCAGTCAGCTGCTCCTTCCCAAGCACAGGCAGCTGCCTATGTTCTTGCTTGTCGACAAACTCACCGCTGCCCTTCTTTTCAGCAGCTGCCACCGTCTTCTGTGCATCTCGGAGCCTCTGGCGACGAGCAAGACTTGCCAAGGTGGGACGCATCAGGACCAAGTCAAAACCCAGGCAAGTTGTCCTGGAACGCTTTCCATTCGCTTGCCGAGAGTGAATTCAAGAGGCAGGAGAGCGGCAGCCACCGTCCTCCAGCAGTCGGAAGGCTTGGCACACAAGCCCGCTTCTTTGCGGCTTCGTTCTTCGCCTCTTCCAAGCAACCGCGATCTCTGCTTCTCGGAGGCGAAGAAGCGGCTAATTCGCGCACAGCTCAGTAGAGCGGCAGCGCAGCGCTCCGGAGCGCCGCTTCAAGCCGAAAGACGCCGGGAAGCGGCACTTTCCTCCGGATAGCTCCGGAGCCGCGCTTCTGCTTCTCTAGTCATCTCTAGCTTAGCGAAAAGCTTTCCACTCCAGTTGGCAAGGGGAGAGCGTACCTGCGCTGCACACTAACCGCGGTTTGCAAAGAAAGAGGATTTGCTGCACATTCCAAGGACACGGCTCTTTCCGAGGCAATCTGCAACCTGCTGTCAGATGGAAGTGCTCTCTGCCCTCTCCTCCCAGCTCTAGGTACTAGCGGGCACTTTCCAGCCTGGGCGAGGCAAACAACCTCGAGAGATGTCACAGAGCATAAGTGGAGCACAGATGCTCAAAAGCAGCAAAGCTGAAGAGCCTGGCTCAGCTTCACTGGTGTGCAATTGACTGACTGCGAAAAACAAAGCAGCAGAGCACCGGGCTTCTGGGCGCTGTGAAGGCAATTGCCAAAACCAGGCAGCTGCTCCTTCCCAAGCACAGGCAGCTGCCTATGTTCTTGCTTGTCGACAAACTCACCGCTGCCCTTCTTTTCAGCAGCTGCCACCGTCTTCGGTGCATCTCGGAGCCTCTGGCGACGAGCAAGACTTGCCAAGGTGGGACGCATCAGGACCAAGTCAAAACGCAGGCAAGTTGTCCTGGAACGCTTTCCATTCGCTTGCCGAGAGTGAATTCAAGAGGCAGGAGAGCGGCAGCCACTGTCCCCCGGCAGTCTGAAGGCTTCACACACAAGCCCGCTTCTTTGCGGCTTCGTTCTTCGCCTCTTCCAAGCAACCGCGATCTCTGCTTCTCGGAGGCGAAGAAGCGGCTAATTCGCGCACAGCTCAGTAGAGCGCCAGCGGAGCGCTCCGGAGCGCCGCTTCAAGCCGAAAGACGCCGGGAAGCGGCACTTTCCTCCGGATAGCTCCGGAGCCGCGCTTCTGCTTCTCTAGTCATCTCTAGCTTAGCGAAAAGCTTTCCCACTCCATTTGGCAAGGGGGGAGAGTGGACCTGCACTGCACACTAACCGCGGTTTGCAAAGAAAGAGGATTTGCTGCACATTCCAAGGACACGGCTCTTTCCGAGGCAATCTGCAACCTGCTGTCAGATGGAAGTGCTCTCTGCCCTCTCCTGCCAAGCTCTAGGTACTAGCGGGCACTTTCCAGCCTGGCCGAGGCAAACAACCTCCAGAGATGTCACAGAGCATAAGTGGAGCACAGATGCTCAAAAGCAGCAAAGCTGAAGAGCCTGGCTCAGCTTCACTGGTGTGCAATTGACTGACTGCGAAAAACAAAGCAGCAGAGCACCGGGCTTCTGGGCGCTGTGAAGGCAATTGCCAAAACCAGGCAGCTGCTCCTTCCCAAGCACAGGCAGCTGCCTATGTTCTTGCTTGTCGACAAACTCACCGCTGCCCTTCTTTTCAGCAGCTGCCACCGTCTTCTGTGCATCTCGGAGCCTCTGGCGACGAGCAAGACTTGCCAAGGTGGGACGCATCAGGACCAAGTCAAAACCCAGGCAAGTTGTCCTGGAACGCTTTCCATTCGCTTGCCGAGAGTGAATTCAAGAGGCAGGAGAGCGGCAGCCACCGTCCTCCAGCAGTCGGAAGGCTTGGCACACAAGCCCGCTTCTTTGCGGCTTCGTTCTTCGCCTCTTCCAAGCAACCGCGATCTCTGCTTCTCGGAGGCGAAGAAGCGGCTAATTCGCGCACAGCTCAGTAAAGCGGCAGCAAAGCGCTCCGGAGCGCCGCTTCAAGCCGAAAGACGCCGGGAAGCGGCAATTTCCTCCGGATAGCTCCGGAGCCGCGCTTCTGCTTCTCTAGTCATCTCTAGCTTAGCGAAAAGCTTTCCCACTCCATTTGGCAAGGGGAGAGCGTACCTGCACTGCACACTAACCGCGGTTTGCAAAGAAAGAGGATTTGCTGCACATTCCAAGGACACGGCTCTTTCCGAGGCAGTCTGCAACCTGCTGTCAGATGGAAGTGCTCTCTGCCCTCTCCTCCCAGCTCTAGGTACTAGCGGGCACTTTCCAGCCTGGGCGAGGCAAACAACCTCCAGAGATGTCACAGAGCCTAAGTGGAGCACAGATGCTCAAAAGCAGCAAAGCTGAAGAGCCTGGCTCAGCTTCACTGGTGTGCAATTGACTGACTGCGAAAAACAAAGCAGCAGAGCACCGGGCTTCTGGGCGCTGTGAAGGCAATTGCCAAAACCAGGCAGCTGCTCCTTCCCAAGCACAGGCAGCTGCCTATGTTCTTGCTTGTCGACAAACTCACCGCTGCCCTTCTTTTCAGCAGCTGCCACCGTCTTCGGTGCATCTCGGAGCCTCTGGCGACGAGCAAGACTTGCCAAGGTGGGACGCATCAGGACCAAGTCAAAACGCAGGCAAGTTGTCCTGGAACGCTTTCCATTCGCTTGCCGAGAGTGAATTCAACAGGCAGGAGAGCGGCAGCCACTGTCCCCCGGCAGTCTGAAGGCTTCACACACAAGCCCGCTTCTTTGCGGCTTCGTTCTTCGCCTCTTCCAAGCAACCGCGATCTCTGCTTCTCGGAGGCGAAGAAGCGGCTAATTCGCGCACAGCTCAGTAGAGCGCCAGCGGAGCGCTCCGGAGCGCCGCTTCAAGCCGAAAGACGCCGGGAAGCGGCAATTTCCTCCGGATAGCTCCGGAGCCGCGCTTCTGCTTCTCTAGTCATCTCTAGCTTAGCGAAAAGCTTTCCCACTCCATTTGGCAAGGGGAGAGTGGACCTGCACTGCACACTAACCGCGGTTTGCAAAGAAAGAGGATTTGCTGCACATTCCAAGGACACGGCTCTTTCCGAGGCAATCTGCAACCTGCTGTCAGATGGAAGTGCTCTCTGCCCTCTCCTGCCAAGCTCTAGGTACTAGCGGGCACTTTCCAGCCTGGCCGAGGCAAACAACCTCCAGAGATGTCACAGAGCCTAAGTGGAGCACAGATGCTCAAAAGCAGCAAAGCTGAAGAGCCTGGCTCAGCTTCACTGGTGTGCAATTGACTGACTGCGAAAAACAAAGCAGCAGAGCACCGGGCTTCTGGGCGCTGTGAAGGCAATTGCCAAAACCAGGCAGCTGCTCCTTCCCAAGCACAGGCAGCTGCCTATGTTCTTGCTTGTCGACAAACTCACCGCTGCCCTTCTTTTCAGCAGCTGCCACCGTCTTCTGTGCATCTCGGAGCCTCTGGCGACGAGCAAGACTTGCCAAGGTGGGACGCATCAGGACCAAGTCAAAACCCAGGCAAGTTGTCCTGGAACGCTTTCCATTCGCTTGCCGAGAGTGAATTCAAGAGGCAGGAGAGCGGCAGCCACCGTCCTCCAGCAGTCGGAAGGCTTGGCACACAAGCCCGCTTCTTTGCGGCTTCGTTCTTCGCCTCTTCCAAGCAACCGCGATCTCTGCTTCTCGGAGGCGAAGAAGCGGCTAATTCGCGCACAGCTCAGTAGAGCGGCAGCGCAGCGCTCCGGAGCGCCGCTTCAAGCCGAAAGACGCCGGGAAGCGGCACTTTCCTCCGGATAGCTCCGGAGCCGCGCTTCTGCTTCTCTAGTCATCTCTAGCTTAGCGAAAAGCTTTCCCACTCCATTTGGCAAGGGGAGAGCGTACCTGCACTGCACACTAACCGCGGTTTGCAAAGAAAGAGGATTTGCTGCACATTCCAAGGACACGGCTCTTTCCGAGGCAGTCTGCAACCTGCTGTCAGATGGAAGTGCTCTCTGCCCTCTCCTCCCAGCTCTAGGTACTAGCGGGCACTTTCCAGCCTGGCCGAGGCAAACAACCTCCAGAGATGTCACAGAGCATAAGTGGAGCACAGATGCTCAAAAGCAGCAAAGCTGAAGAGCCTGGCTCAGCTTCACTAGTGTGCAATTGACTGACTGCGAAAAACAAAGCAGCAGAGCACCGGGCTTCTGGGCGCTGTGAAGGCAATTGCCAAAACCAGGCAGCTGCTCCTTCCCAAGCACAGGCAGCTGCCTATGTTCTTGCTTGTCAACAAACTCACCGCTGCCCTTCTTTTCAGCAGCTGCCACCGTCTTCTGTGCATCTCGGAGCCTCTGGCGACGAGCAAGACTTGCCAAGGTGGGACGCATCAGGACCAAGTCAAAACCCAGGCAAGTTGTCCTGGAACGCTTTCCATTCGCTTGCCGAGAGTGAATTCAAGAGGCAGGAGAGCGGCAGCCACTGTCCCCCGGCAGTCTGAAGGCTTCACACACAAGCCCGCTTCTTTGCGGCTTCGTTCTTCGCCTCTTCCAAGCAACCGCGATCTCTGCTTCTCGGAGGCGAAGAAGCGGCTAATTCGCGCACAGCTCAGTAGAGCGGCAGCGCAGCGCTCCGGAGCGCCGCTTCAAGCCGAAAGACGCCGGGAAGCGGCACTTTCCTCCGGATAGCTCCGGAGCCGCGCTTCTGCTTCTCTAGTCATCTCTAGCTTAGCGAAAAGCTTTCCCACTCCAGTTGGCAAGGGGAGAGCGTACCTGCACTGCACACTAACCGCGGTTTGCAAAGAAAGAGGATTTGCTGCACATTCCAAGGACACGGCTCTTTCCGAGGCAATCTGCAACCTGCTGTCAGATGGAAGTGCTCTCTGCCCTCTCCTCCCAGCTCTAGGTACTAGCGGGCACTTTCCAGCCTGGGCGAGGCAAACAACCTCCAGAGATGTCACAGAGCATAAGTGGAGCACAGATGCTCAAAAGCAGCAAAGCTGAAGAGCCTGGCTCAGCTTCACTGGTGTGCAATTGACTGACTGCGAAAAACAAAGCAGCAGAGCACCGGGCTTCTGGGCGCTGTGAAGGCAATTGCCAAAACCAGGCAGCTGCTCCTTCCCAAGCACAGGCAGCTGCCTATGTTCTTGCTTGTCGACAAACTCACCGCTGCCCTTCTTTTCAGCAGCTGCCACCGTCTTCTGTGCATCTCGGAGCCTCTGGCGACGAGCAAGACTTGCCAAGGTGGGACGCATCAGGACCAAGTCAAAACCCAGGCAAGTTGTCCTGGAACGCTTTCCATTCGCTTGCCGAGAGTGAATTCAAGAGGCAGGAGAGCGGCAGCCACCGTCCTCCAGCAGTCGGAAGGCTTGGCACACAAGCCCGCTTCTTTGCGGCTTCGTTCTTCGCCTCTTCCAAGCAACCGCGATCTCTGCTTCTCGGAGGCGAAGAAGCGGCTAATTCGCGCACAGCTCAGTAGAGCGGCAGCGGAGCGCTCCGGAGCGCCGCTTCAAGCCGAAAGACGCCGGGAAGCGGCACTTTCCTCCGGATAGCTCCGGAGCCGCGCTTCTGCTTCTCTAGTCATCTCTAGCTTAGCGAAAAGCTTTCCCACTCCATTTGGCAAGGGGAGAGTGGACCTGCACTGCACACTAACCGCGGTTTGCAAAGAAAGAGGATTTGCTGCACATTCCAAGGACACGGCTCTTTCCGAGGCAATCTGCAACCTGCTGTCAGATGGAAGTGCTCTCTGCCCTCTCCTGCCAAGCTCTAGGTACTAGCGGGCACTTTCCAGCCTGGCCGAGGCAAACAACCTCCAGAGATGTCACAGAGCCTAAGTGGAGCACAGATGCTCAAAAGCAGCAAAGCTGAAGAGCCTGGCTCAGCTTCACTGGTGTGCAATTGACTGACTGCGAAAAACAAAGCAGCAGAGCACCGGGCTTCTGGGCGCTGTGAAGGCAATTGCCAAAACCAGGCAGCTGCTCCTTCCCAAGCACAGGCAGCTGCCTATGTTCTTGCTTGTCGACAAACTCACCGCTGCCCTTCTTTTCAGCAGCTGCCACCGTCTTCTGTGCATCTCGGAGCCTCTGGCGACGAGCAAGACTTGCCAAGGTGGGACGCATCAGGACCAAGTCAAAACCCAGGCAAGTTGTCCTGGAACGCTTTCCATTCGCTTGCCGAGAGTGAATTCAAGAGGCAGGAGAGCGGCAGCCACCGTCCTCCAGCAGTCGGAAGGCTTGGCACACAAGCCCGCTTCTTTGCGGCTTCGTTCTTCGCCTCTTCCAAGCAACCGCGATCTCTGTTTCTCGGAGGCGAAGAAGCGGCTAATTCGCGCACAGCTCAGTAGAGCGGCAGCGCAGCGCTCCGGAGCGCCGCTTCAAGCCGAAAGACGCCGGGAAGCGGCACTTTCCTCCGGATAGCTCCGGAGCCCCGCTTCTGCTTCTCTAGTCATCTCTAGCTTAGCGAAAAGCTTTCCCACTCCATTTGGCAAGGGGAGAGCGTACCTGCACTGCACACTAACCGCGGTTTGCAAAGAAAGAGGATTTGCTGCACATTCCAAGGACACGGCTCTTTCCGAGGCAGTCTGCAACCTGCTGTCAGATGGAAGTGCTCTCTGCCCTCTCCTCCCAGCTCTAGGTACTAGCGGGCACTTTCCAGCCTGGCCGAGGCAAACAACCTCCAGAGATGTCACAGAGCATAAGTGGAGCACAGATGCTCAAAAGCAGCAAAGCTGAAGAGCCTGGCTCAGCTTCACTAGTGTGCAATTGACTGACTGCGAAAAACAAAGCAGCAGAGCACCGGGCTTCTGGGCGCTGTGAAGGCAATTGCCAAAACCAGGCAGCTGCTCCTTCCCAAGCACAGGCAGCTGCCTATGTTCTTGCTTGTCAACAAACTCACCGCTGCCCTTCTTTTCAGCAGCTGCCACCGTCTTCTGTGCATCTCGGAGCCTCTGGCGACGAGCAAGACTTGCCAAGGTGGGACGCATCAGGACCAAGTCAAAACCCAGGCAAGTTGTCCTGGAACGCTTTCCATTCGCTTGCCGAGAGTGAATTCAAGAGGCAGGAGAGCGGCAGCCACTGTCCCCCGGCAGTCTGAAGGCTTCACACACAAGCCCGCTTCTTTGCGGCTTCGTTCTTCGCCTCTTCCAAGCAACCGCGATCTCTGCTTCTCGGAGGCGAAGAAGCGGCTAATTCGCGCACAGCTCAGTAGAGCGCCAGCGGAGCGCTCCGGAGCGCCGCTTCAAGCCGAAAGACGCCGGGAAGCGGCACTTTCCTCCGGATAGCTCCGGAGCCGCGCTTCTGCTTCTCTAGTCATCTCTAGCTTAGCGAAAAGCTTTCCCACTCCAGTTGGCAAGGGGAGAGCGTACCTGCGCTGCACACTAACCGCGGTTTGCAAAGAAAGAGGATTTGCTGCACATTCCAAGGACACGGCTCTTTCCGAGGCAATCTGCAACCTGCTGTCAGATGGAAGTGCTCTCTGCCCTCTCCTCCCAGCTCTAGGTACTAGCGGGCACTTTCCAGCCTGGGCGAGGCAAACAACCTCCAGAGATGTCACAGAGCATAAGTGGAGCACAGATGCTCAAAAGCAGCAAAGCTGAAGAGCCTGGCTCAGCTTCACTGGTGTGCAATTGACTGACTGCGAAAAACAAAGCAGCAGAGCACCGGGCTTCTGGGCGCTGTGAAGGCAATTGCCAAAACCAGGCAGCTGCTCCTTCCCAAGCACAGGCAGCTGCCTATGTTCTTGCTTGTCGACAAACTCACCGCTGCCCTTCTTTTCAGCAGCTGCCACCGTCTTCTGTGCATCTCGGAGCCTCTGGCGACGAGCAAGACTTGCCAAGGTGGGACGCATCAGGACCAAGTCAAAACCCAGGCAAGTTGTCCTGGAACGCTTTCCATTCGCTTGCCGAGAGTGAATTCAAGAGGCAGGAGAGCGGCAGCCACCGTCCTCCAGCAGTCGGAAGGCTTGGCACACAAGCCCGCTTCTTTGCGGCTTCGTTCTTCGCCTCTTCCAAGCAACCGCGATCTCTGCTTCTCGGAGGCGAAGAAGCGGCTAATTCGCGCACAGCTCAGTAGAGCGGCAGCGCAGCGCTCCGGAGCGCCGCTTCAAGCCGAAAGACGCCGGGAAGCGGCACTTTCCTCCGGATAGCTCCGGAGCCGCGCTTCTGCTTCTCTAGTCATCTCTAGCTTAGCGAAAAGCTTTCCCACTCCATTTGGCAAGGGGAGAGTGGACCTGCACTGCACACTAACCGCGGTTTGCAAAGAAAGAGGATTTGCTGCACATTCCAAGGACACGGCTCTTTCCGAGGCAATCTGCAACCTGCTGTCAGATGGAAGTGCTCTCTGCCCTCTCCTGCCAAGCTCTAGGTACTAGCGGGCACTTTCCAGCCTGGCCGAGGCAAACAACCTCCAGAGATGTCACAGAGCATAAGTGGAGCACAGATGCTCAAAAGCAGCAAAGCTGAAGAGCCTGGCTCAGCTTCACTGGTGTGCAATTGACTGACTGCGAAAAACAAAGCAGCAGAGCACCGGGCTTCTGGGCGCTGTGAAGGCAATTGCCAAAACCAGGCAGCTGCTCCTTCCCAAGCACAGGCAGCTGCCTATGTTCTTGCTTGTCGACAAACTCACCGCTGCCCTTCTTTTCAGCAGCTGCCACCGTCTTCTGTGCATCTCGGAGCCTCTGGCGACGAGCAAGACTTGCCAAGGTGGGACGCATCAGGACCAAGTCAAAACCCAGGCAAGTTGTCCTGGAACGCTTTCCATTCGCTTGCCGAGAGTGAATTCAAGAGGCAGGAGAGCGGCAGCCACCGTCCTCCAGCAGTCGGAAGGCTTGGCACACAAGCCCGCTTCTTTGCGGCTTCGTTCTTCGCCTCTTCCAAGCAACCGCGATCTCTGCTTCTCGGAGGCGAAGAAGCGGCTAATTCGCGCACAGCTCAGTAGAGCGTCAGCGCAGCGCTCCGGAGCGCCGCTTCAAGCCGAAAGACGCCGGGAAGCGGCAATTTCCTCCGGATAGCTCCGGAGCCGCGCTTCTGCTTCTCTAGTCATCTCTAGCTTAGCGAAAAGCTTTCCCACTCCATTTGGCAAGGGGAGAGCGTACCTGCACTGCACACTAACCGCGGTTTGCAAAGAAAGAGGATTTGCTGCACATTCCAAGGACACGGCTCTTTCCGAGGCAGTCTGCAACCTGCTGTCAGATGGAAGTGCTCTCTGCCCTCTCCTCCCAGCTCTAGGTACTAGCGGGCACTTTCCAGCCTGGCCGAGGCAAACAACCTCCAGAGATGTCACAGAGCATAAGTGGAGCACAGATGCTCAAAAGCAGCAAAGCTGAAGAGCCTGGCTCAGCTTCACTAGTGTGCAATTGACTGACTGCGAAAAACAAAGCAGCAGAGCACCGGGCTTCTGGGCGCTGTGAAGGCAATTGCCAAAACCAGGCAGCTGCTCCTTCCCAAGCACAGGCAGCTGCCTATGTTCTTGCTTGTCGACAAACTCACCGCTGCCCTTCTTTTCAGCAGCTGCCACCGTCTTCTGTGCATCTCGGAGCCTCTGGCGACGAGCAAGACTTGCCAAGGTGGGACGCATCAGGACCAAGTCAAAACCCAGGCAAGTTGTCCTGGAACGCTTTCCATTCGCTTGCCGAGAGTGAATTCAACAGGCAGGAGAGCGGCAGCCACTGTCCCCCGGCAGTCTGAAGGCTTCACACACAAGCCCGCTTCTTTGCGGCTTCGTTCTTCGCCTCTTCCAAGCAACCGCGATCTCTGCTTCTCGGAGGCGAAGAAGCGGCTAATTCGCGCACAGCTCAGTAGAGCGGCAGCGCAGCGCTCCGGAGCGCCGCTTCAAGCCGAAAGACGCCGGGAAGCGGCACTTTCCTCCGGATAGCTCCGGAGCCGCGCTTCTGCTTCTCTAGTCATCTCTAGCTTAGCGAAAAGCTTTCCCACTCCATTTGGCAAGGGGAGAGTGGACCTGCACTGCACACTAACCGCGGTTTGCAAAGAAAGAGGATTTGCTGCACATTCCAAGGACACGGCTCTTTCCGAGGCAATCTGCAACCTGCTGTCAGATGGAAGTGCTCTCTGCCCTCTCCTGCCCAGCTCTAGGTACTCTAGCGGGCACTTGCCAGCCTGGCCGAGGCAAACAACCTCCAGAGATGTCACAGAGCATGAGTGGAGCACAGATGCTCAAAAGCAGCAAAGCTGAAGAGCCTGGCTCAGCTTGACTAGTGTGCAATTGACTGACTGCGAAAAACAAAGCAGCAGAGCACCGGGCTTCTGGGCGCTGTGAAGGCAATTGCCAAAACCAGGCAGCTGCTCCTTCCCAAGCACAGGCAGCTGCCTATGTTCTTGCTTGTCGACAAACTCACCGCTGCCCTTCTTTTCAGCAGCTGCCACCGTCTTCTGTGCATCTCGGAGCCTCTGGCGACGAGCAAGACTTGCCAAGGTGGGACGCATCAGGACCAAGTCAAAACCCAGGCAAGTTGTCCTGGAACGCTTTCCATTCGCTTGCCGAGAGTGAATTCAAGAGGCAGGAGAGCGGCAGCCACCGTCCTCCAGCAGTCGGAAGGCTTGGCACGCAAGCCCGCTTCTTTGCGGCTTCGTTCTTCGCCTCTTCCAAGCAACCGCGATCTCTGTTTCTCGGAGGCGAAGAAGCGGCTAATTCGCGCACAGCTCAGTAGAGCGGCAGCGCAGCGCTCCGGAGCGCCGCTTCAAGCCGAAAGACGCCGGGAAGCGGCACTTTCCTCCGGATAGCTCCGGAGCCGCGCTTCTGCTTCTCTAGTCATCTCTAGCTTAGCGAAAAGCTTTCCCACTCCAGTTGGCAAGGGGAGAGCGTACCTGCACTGCACACTAACCGCGGTTTGCAAAGAAAGAGGATTTGCTGCACATTCCAAGGACACGGCTCTTTCCGAGGCAATCTGCAACCTGCTGTCAGATGGAAGTGCTCTCTGCCCTCTCCTGCCCAGCTCTAGGTACTAGCGGGCACTTGCCAGCCTGGCCGAGGCAAACCACCTCCAGAGATGTCACAGAGCATAAGTGGAGCACAGATGCTCAAAAGCAGCAAAGCTGAAGAGCCTGGCTCAGCTTCACTAGTGTGCAATTGACTGACTGCGAAAAACAAAGCAGCAGAGCACCGGGCTTCTGGGCGCTGTGAAGGCAATTGCCAAAACCAGGCAGCTGCTCCTTCCCAAGCACAGGCAGCTGCCTATGTTCTTGCTTGTCGACAAACTCACCGCTGCCCTTCTTTTCAGCAGCTGCCACCGTCTTCTGTGCATCTCGGAGCCTCTGGCGACGAGCAAGACTTGCCAAGGTGGGACGCATCAGGACCAAGTCAAAACCCAGGCAAGTTGTCCTGGAACGCTTTCCATTCGCTTGCCGAGAGTGAATTCAACAGGCAGGAGAGCGGCAGCCACCGTCCTCCAGCAGTCGGAAGGCTTGGCACGCAAGCCCGCTTCTTTGCGGCTTCGTTCTTCGCCTCTTCCAAGCAACCGCGATCTCTGCTTCTCGGAGGCGAAGAAGCGGCTAATTCGCGCACAGCTCAGTAGAGCGGCAGCGGAGCGCTCCGGAGCGCCGCTTCAAGCCGAAAGACGCCGGGAAGCGGCACTTTCCTCCGGATAGCTCCGGAGCCGCGCTTCTGCTTCTCTAGTCATCTCTAGCTTAGCGAAAAGCTTTCCCACTCCAGTTGGCAAGGGGAGAGCGTACCTGCACTGCACACTAACTGCGGTTTGCAAAGAAAGAGGATTTGCTGCACATTCCAAGGACACGGCTCTTTCCGAGGCAATCTGCAACCTGCTGTCAGATGGAAGTCCTCTCTGCCCTCTCCTGCCCAGCTCTAGGTACTAGCGGGCACTTGCCAGCCTGGGCGAGGCAAACAACCTCCAGAGATGTCACAGAGCATGAGTGGAGCACAGATGCTCAAAAGCAGCAAAGCTGAAGAGCCTGGCTCAGCTTGACTAGTGTGCAATTGACTGACTGCGAAAAACAAAGCAGCAGAGCACCGGGCTTCTGGGCGCTGTGAAGGCAATTGCCAAAACCAGGCAGCTGCTCCTTCCCAAGCACAGGCAGCTGCCTATGTTCTTGCTTGTCGACAAACTCACCGCTGCCCTTCTTTTCAGCAGCTGCCACCGTCTTCTGTGCATCTCGGAGCCTCTGGCGACGAGCAAGACTTGCCAAGGTGGGACGCATCAGGACCAAGTCAAAACCCAGGCAAGTTGTCCTGGAACGCTTTCCATTCGCTTGCCGAGAGTGAATTCAAGAGGCAGGAGAGCGGCAGCCACCGTCCTCCAGCAGTCTGAAGGCTTGGCACGCAAGCCCGCTTCTTTGCGGCTTCGTTCTTCGCCTCTTCCAAGCAACCGCGATCTCTGTTTCTCGGAGGCGAAGAAGCGGCTAATTCGCGCACAGCTCAGTAGAGCGGCAGCGCAGCGCTCCGGAGCGCCGCTTCAAGCCGAAAGACGCCGGGAAGCGGCACTTTCCTCCGGATAGCTCCGGAGCCGCGCTTCTGCTTCTCTAGTCATCTCTAGCTTAGCGAAAAGCTTTCCCACTCCAGTTGGCAAGGGGAGAGCGTACCTGCACTGCACACTAACCGCGGTTTGCAAAGAAAGAGGATTTGCTGCACATTCCAAGGACACGGCTCTTTCCGAGGCAATCTGCAACCTGCTGTCAGATGGAAGTGCTCTCTGCCCTCTCCTGCCCAGCTCTAGGTACTAGCGGGCACTTGCCAGCCTGGCCGAGGCAAACCACCTCCAGAGATGTCACAGAGCATAAGTGGAGCACAGATGCTCAAAAGCAGCAAAGCTGAAGAGCCTGGCTCAGCTTCACTAGTGTGCAATTGACTGACTGCGAAAAACAAAGCAGCAGAGCACCGGGCTTCTGGGCGCTGTGAAGGCAATTGCCAAAACCAGGCAGCTGCTCCTTCCCAAGCACAGGCAGCTGCCTATGTTCTTGCTTGTCGACAAACTCACCGCTGCCCTTCTTTTCAGCAGCTGCCACCGTCTTCTGTGCATCTCGGAGCCTCTGGCGACGAGCAAGACTTGCCAAGGTGGGACGCATCAGGACCAAGTCAAAACCCAGGCAAGTTGTCCTGGAACGCTTTCCATTCGCTTGCCGAGAGTGAATTCAACAGGCAGGAGAGCGGCAGCCACCGTCCTCCAGCAGTCGGAAGGCTTGGCACGCAAGCCCGCTTCTTTGCGGCTTCGTTCTTCGCCTCTTCCAAGCAACCGCGATCTCTGCTTCTCGGAGGCGAAGAAGCGGCTAATTCGCGCACAGCTCAGTAGAGCGGCAGCGGAGCGCTCCGGAGCGCCGCTTCAAGCCGAAAGACGCCGGGAAGCGGCACTTTCCTCCGGATAGCTCCGGAGCCGCGCTTCTGCTTCTCTAGTCATCTCTAGCTTAGCGAAAAGCTTTCCCACTCCAGTTGGCAAGGGGAGAGCGTACCTGCACTGCACACTAACTGCGGTTTGCAAAGAAAGAGGATTTGCTGCACATTCCAAGGACACGGCTCTTTCCGAGGCAATCTGCAACCTGCTGTCAGATGGAAGTCCTCTCTGCCCTCTCCTGCCCAGCTCTAGGTACTAGCGGGCACTTGCCAGCCTGGCCGAGGCAAACAACCTCCAGAGATGTCACAGAGCATAAGTGGAGCACAGATGCTCAAAAGCAGCAAAGCTGAAGAGCCTGGCTCAGCTTCACTAGTGTGCAATTGACTGACTGCGAAAAACAAAGCAGCAGAGCACCGGGGCTTCTGGGTGCTGTGAAGGCAATTGCCAAAACCAGGCAGCTGCTCCTTCCCAAGCACAGGCAGCTGCCTATGTTCTTGCTTGTCGACAAACTCACCGCTGCCCTTCTTTTCAGCAGCTGCCACCGTCTTCTGTGCATCTCGGAGCCTCTGGCGACGAGCAAGACTTGCCAAGGTGGGACGCATCAGGACCAAGTCAAAACCCAGGCAAGTTGTCCTGGAACGCTTTCCATTCGCTTGCCGAGAGTGAATTCAAGAGGCAGGAGAGCGGCAGCCACCGTCCTCCAGCAGTCGGAAGGCTTGGCACACAAGCCCGCTTCTTTGCGGCTTCGTTTTTCGCCTCTTCCAAGCAACCGCGATCTCTGCTTCTCGGAGGCGAAGAAGCGGCTAATTCGCGCACAGCTCAGTAGAGCGGCAGCGCAGCGCTCCGGAGCGCCGCTTCAAGCCGAAAGACGCCGGGAAGCGGCACTTTCCTCCGGATAGCTCCGGAGCCGCGCTTCTGCTTCTCTAGTCATCTCTAGCTTAGCGAAAAGCTTTCCCACTCCAGTTGGCAAGGGGAGAGCGTACCTGCACTGCACACTAACCGCGGTTTGCAAAGAAAGAGGATTTGCTGCACATTCCAAGGACACGGCTCTTTCCGAGGCAATCTGCAACCTGCTGTCAGATGGAAGTGCTCTCTGCCCTCTCCTGCCCAGCTCTAGGTACTAGCGGGCACTTGCCAGCCTGGCCGAGGCAAACCACCTCCAGAGATGTCACAGAGCATAAGTGGAGCACAGATGCTCAAAAGCAGCAAAGCTGAAGAGCCTGGCTCAGCTTCACTAGTGTGCAATTGACTGACTGCGAAAAACAAAGCAGCACAGCACCGGGCTTCTGGGCGCTGTGAAGGCAATTGCCAAAACCAGGCAGCTGCTCCTTCCCAAGCACAGGCAGCTGCCTATGTTCTTGCTTGTCGACAAACTCACCGCTGCCCTTCTTTTCAGCAGCTGCCACCGTCTTCTGTGCATCTCGGAGCCTCTGGCGACGAGCAAGACTTGCCAAGGTGGGACGCATCAGGACACAGTCAAAACCCAGGCAAGTTGTCCTGGAACGCTTTCCATTCGCTTGCCGAGAGTGAATTCAAGAGGCAGGAGAGCGGCAGCCACCGTCCTCCAGCAGTCGGAAGGCTTGGCACACAAGCCCGCTTCTTTGCGGCTTCGTTCTTCGCCTCTTCCAAGCAACCGCGATCTCTGCTTCTCGGAGGCGAAGAAGCGGCTAATTCGCGCACAGCTCAGTAGAGCGGCAGCGGAGCGCTCCGGAGCGCCGCTTCAAGCCGAAAGACGCCGGGAAGCGGCACTTTCCTCCGGATAGCTCCGGAGCCGCGCTTCTGCTTCTCTAGTCATCTCTAGCTTAGCGAAAAGCTTTCCCACTCCAGTTGGCAAGGGGGAGAGCGTACCTGCACTGCACACTAACCGCGGTTTGCAAAGAAAGAGGATTTGCTGCACATTCCAAGGACACGGCTCTTTCCGAGGCAATCTGCAACCTGCTGTCAGATGGAAGTGCTCTCTGCCCTCTCCTGCCCAGCTCTAGGTACTAGCGGGCACTTGCCAGCCTGGCCGAGGCAAACAACCTCCAGAGATGTCACAGAGCATGAGTGGAGCACAGATGCTCAAAAGCAGCAAAGCTGAAGAGCCTGGCTCAGCTTGACTAGTGTGCAATTGACTGACTGCGAAAAACAAAGCAGCAGAGCACCGGGCTTCTGGGCGCTGTGAAGGCAATTGCCAAAACCAGGCAGCTGCTCCTTCCCAAGCACAGGCAGCTGCCTATGTTCTTGCTTGTCGACAAACTCACCGCTGCCCTTCTTTTCAGCAGCTGCCACCGTCTTCTGTGCATCTCGGAGCCTCTGGCGACGAGCAAGACTTGCCAAGGTGGGACGCATCAGGACCAAGTCAAAACCCAGGCAAGTTGTCCTGGAACGCTTTCCATTCGCTTGCCGAGAGTGAATTCAAGAGGCAGGAGAGCGGCAGCCACCGTCCTCCAGCAGTCGGAAGGCTTGGCACGCAAGCCCGCTTCTTTGCGGCTTCGTTCTTCGCCTCTTCCAAGCAACCGCGATCTCTGTTTCTCGGAGGCGAAGAAGCGGCTAATTCGCGCACAGCTCAGTAGAGCGGCAGCGCAGCGCTCCGGAGCGCCGCTTCAAGCCGAAAGACGCCGGGAAGCGGCACTTTCCTCCGGATAGCTCCGGAGCCGCGCTTCTGCTTCTCTAGTCATCTCTAGCTTAGCGAAAAGCTTTCCCACTCCAGTTGGCAAGGGGAGAGCGTACCTGCACTGCACACTAACCGCGGTTTGCAAAGAAAGAGGATTTGCTGCACATTCCAAGGACACGGCTCTTTCCGAGGCAATCTGCAACCTGCTGTCAGATGGAAGTGCTCTCTGCCCTCTCCTGCCCAGCTCTAGCTACTAGCGGGCACTTGCCAGCCTGGCCGAGGCAAACAACCTCCAGAGATGTCACAGAGCATAAGTGGAGCACAGATGCTCAAAAGCAGCAAAGCTGAAGAGCCTGGCTCAGCTTCACTAGTGTGCAATTGACTGACTGCGAAAAACAAAGCAGCAGAGCACCGGGCTTCTGGGCGCTGTGAAGGCAATTGCCAAAACCAGGCAGCTGCTCCTTCCCAAGCACAGGCAGCTGCCTATGTTCTTGCTTGTCGACAAACTCACCGCTGCCCTTCTTTTCAGCAGCTGCCACCGTCTTCTGTGCATCTCGGAGCCTCTGGCGACGAGCAAGGACTTGCCAAGGTGGGACGCATCAGGACCAAGTCAAAACCCAGGCAAGTTGTCCTGGAACGCTTTCCATTCGCTTGCCGAGAGTGAATTCAAGAGGCAGGAGAGCGGCAGCCACCGTCCTCCAGCAGTCGGAAGGCTTGGCACACAAGCCCGCTTCTTTGCGGCTTCGTTCTTCGCCTCTTCCAAGCAACCGCGATCTCTGCTTCTCGGAGGCGAAGAAGCGGCTAATTCGCGCACAGCTCAGTAGAGCGGCAGCGGAGCGCTCCGGAGCGCCGCTTCAAGCCGAAAGACGCCGGGAAGCGGCACTTTCCTCCGGATAGCTCCGGAGCCGCGCTTCTGCTTCTCTAGTCATCTCTAGCTTAGCGAAAAGCTTTCCCACTCCAGTTGGCAAGGGGAGAGCGTACCTGCACTGCACACTAACCGCGGTTTTCAAAGAAAGAGGATTTGCTGCACATTCCAAGGACACGGCTCTTTCCGAGGCAATCTGCAACCTGCTGTCAGATGGAAGTGCTCTCTGCCCTCTCCTGCCCAGCTCTAGGTACTAGCGGGCACTTGCCAGCCTGGGCGAGGCAAACAACCTCCAGAGATGTCACAGAGCATGAGTGGAGCACAGATGCTCAAAAGCAGCAAAGCTGAAGAGCCTGGCTCAGCTTGACTAGTGTGCAATTGACTGACTGCGAAAAACAAAGCAGCAGAGCACCGGGCTTCTGGGCGCTGTGAAGGCAATTGCCAAAACCAGGCAGCTGCTCCTTCCCAAGCACAGGCAGCTGCCTATGTTCTTGCTTGTCGACAAACTCACCGCTGCCCTTCTTTTCAGCAGCTGCCACCGTCTTCTGTGCATCTCGGAGCCTCTGGCGACGAGCAAGACTTGCCAAGGTGGGACGCATCAGGACACAGTCAAAACCCAGGCAAGTTGTCCTGGAACGCTTTCCATTCGCTTGCCGAGAGTGAATTCAAGAGGCAGGAGAGCGGCAGCCACCGTCCTCCAGCAGTCGGAAGGCTTGGCACGCAAGCCCGCTTCTTTGCGGCTTCGTTCTTCGCCTCTTCCAAGCAACCGCGATCTCTGTTTCTCGGAGGCGAAGAAGCGGCTAATTCGCGCACAGCTCAGTAGAGCGGCAGCGCAGCGCTCCGGAGCGCCGCTTCAAGCCGAAAGACGCCGGGAAGCGGCACTTTCCTCCGGATAGCTCCGGAGCCGCGCTTCTGCTTCTCTAGTCATCTCTAGCTTAGCGAAAAGCTTTCCCACTCCAGTTGGCAAGGGGAGAGCGTACCTGCACTGCACACTAACCGCGGTTTGCAAAGAAAGAGGATTTGCTGCACATTCCAAGGACACGGCTCTTTCCGAGGCAATCTGCAACCTGCTGTCAGATGGAAGTGCTCTCTGCCCTCTCCTGCCCAGCTCTAGGTACTAGCGGGCACTTGCCAGCCTGGCCGAGGCAAACAACCTCCAGAGATGTCACAGAGCATAAGTGGAGCACAGATGCTCAAAAGCAGCAAAGCTGAAGAGCCTGGCTCAGCTTCACTAGTGTGCAATTGACTGACTGCGAAAAAACAAAGCAGCAGAGCACCGGGCTTCTGGGCGCTGTGAAGGCAATTGCCAAAACCAGGCAGCTGCTCCTTCCCAAGCACAGGCAGCTGCCTATGTTCTTGCTTGTCGACAAACTCACCGCTGCCCTTCTTTTCAGCAGCTGCCACCGTCTTCTGTGCATCTCGGAGCCTCTGGCGACGAGCAAGACTTGCCAAGGTGGGACGCATCAGGACCAAGTCAAAACCCAGGCAAGTTGTCCTGGAACGCTTTCCATTCGCTTGCCGAGAGTGAATTCAAGAGGCAGGAGAGCGGCAGCCACCGTCCTCCAGCAGTCGGAAGGCTTGGCACGCAAGCCCGCTTCTTTGCGGCTTCGTTTTTCGCCTCTTCCAAGCAACCGCGATCTCTGCTTCTCGGAGGCGAAGAAGCGGCTAATTCGCGCACAGCTCAGTAGAGCGGCAGCGCAGCGCTCCGGAGCTCCGCTTCAAGCCGAAAGACGCCGGGAAGCGGCACTTTCCTCCGGATAGCTCCGGAGCCGCGCTTCTGCTTCTCTAGTCATCTCTAGCTTAGCGAAAAGCTTTCCCACTCCAGTTGGCAAGGGGAGAGCGTACCTGCACTGCACACTAACCGCGGTTTGCAAAGAAAGAGGATTTGCTGCACATTCCAAGGACACGGCTCTTTCCGAGGCAATCTGCAACCTGCTGTCAGATGGAAGTGCTCTCTGCCCTCTCCTGCCCAGCTCTAGGTACTAGCGGGCACTTGCCAGCCTGGCCGAGGCAAACAACCTCCAGAGATGTCACAGAGCATAAGTGGAGCACAGATGCTCAAAAGCAGCAAAGCTGAAGAGCCTGGCTCAGCTTCACTAGTGTGCAATTGACTGACTGCGAAAAACAAAGCAGCAGAGCACCGGGCTTCTGGGCGCTGTGAAGGCAATTGCCAAAACCAGGCAGCTGCTCCTTCCCAAGCACAGGCAGCTGCCTATGTTCTTGCTTGTCGACAAACTCACCGCTGCCCTTCTTTTCAGCAGCTGCCACCGTCTTCTGTGCATCTCGGAGCCTCTGGCGACGAGCAAGACTTGCCAAGGTGGGACGCATCAGGACCAAGTCAAAACCCAGGCAAGTTGTCCTGGAACGCTTTCCATTCGCTTGCCGAGAGTGAATTCAAGAGGCAGGAGAGCGGCAGCCACCGTCCTCCGGCAGTCGGAAGGCTTGGCACACAAGCCCGCTTCTTTGCGGCTTCGTTCTTCGCCTCTTCCAAGCAACCGCGATCTCTGTTTCTCGGAGGCGAAGAAGCGGCTAATTCGCGCACAGCTCAGTAGAGCGGCAGCGGAGCGCTCCGGAGCGCCGCTTCAAGCCGAAAGACGCCGGGAAGCGGCACTTTCCTCCGGATAGCTCCGGAGCCGCGCTTCTGCTTCTCTAGTCATCTCTAGCTTAGCGAAAAGCTTTCCCACTCCAGTTGGCAAGGGGAGAGCGTACCTGCACTGCACACTAACTGCGGTTTGCAAAGAAAGAGGATTTGCTGCACATTCCAAGGACACGGCTCTTTCCGAGGCAATCTGCAACCTGCTGTCAGATGGAAGTGCTCTCTGCCCTCTCCTGCCCAGCTCTAGGTACTAGCGGGCACTTGCCAGCCTGGGCGAGGCAAACAACCTCCAGAGATGTCACAGAGCATAAGTGGAGCACAGATGCTCAAAAGCAGCAAAGCTGAAGAGCCTGGCTCAGCTTCACTAGTGTGCAATTGACTGACTGCGAAAAACAAAGCAGCAGAGCACCGGGCTTCTGGGCGCTGTGAAGGCAATTGCCAAAACCAGGCAGCTGCTCCTTCCCAAGCACAGGCAGCTGCCTATGTTCTTGCTTGTCGACAAACTCACCGCTGCCCTTCTTTTCAGCAGCTGCCACCGTCTTCTGTGCATCTCGGAGCCTCTGGCGACGAGCAAGACTTGCCAAGGTGGGAGGCATCAGGACACAGTCAAAACCCAGGCAAGTTGTCCTGGAACGCTTTCCATTCGCTTGCCGAGAGTGAATTCAACAGGCAGGAGAGCGGCAGCCACCGTCCTCCAGCAGTCGGAAGGCTTGGCACACAAGCCCGCTTCTTTGCGGCTTCGTTCTTCGCCTCTTCCAAGCAACCGCGATCTCTGCTTCTCGGAGGCGAAGAAGCGGCTAATTCGCGCACAGCTCAGTAGAGCGGCAGCGGAGCGCTCCGGAGCGCCGCTTCAAGCCGAAAGACGCCGGGAAGCGGCACTTTCCTCCGGATAGCTCCGGAGCCGCGCTTCTGCTTCTCTAGTCATCTCTAGCTTAGCGAAAAGCTTTCCCACTCCAGTTGGCAAGGGGAGAGCGTACCTGCACTGCACACTAACCGCGGTTTGCAAAGAAAGAGGATTTGCTGCACATTCCAAGGACACGGCTCTTTCCGAGGCAATCTGCAACCTGCTGTCAGATGGAAGTGCTCTCTGCCCTCTCCTGCCCAGCTCTAGGTACTAGCGGGCACTTGCCAGCCTGGCCGAGGCAAACAACCTCCAGAGATGTCACAGAGCATAAGTGGAGCACAGATGCTCAAAAGCAGCAAAGCTGAAGAGCCTGGCTCAGCTTCACTAGTGTGCAATTGACTGACTGCGAAAAACAAAGCAGCACAGCACCGGGCTTCTGGGCGCTGTGAAGGCAATTGCCAAAACCAGGCAGCTGCTCCTTCCCAAGCACAGGCAGCTGCCTATGTTCTTGCTTGTCGACAAACTCACCGCTGCCCTTCTTTTCAGCAGCTGCCACCGTCTTCTGTGCATCTCGGAGCCTCTGGCGACGAGCAAGACTTGCCAAGGTGGGACGCATCAGGACACAGTCAAAACCCAGGCAAGTTGTCCTGGAACGCTTTCCATTCGCTTGCCGAGAGTGAATTCAACAGGCAGGAGAGCGGCAGCCACCGTCCTCCAGCAGTCGGAAGGCTTGGCACACAAGCCCGCTTCTTTGCGGCTTCGTTTTTCGCCTCTTCCAAGCAACCGCGATCTCTGCTTCTCGGAGGCGAAGAAGCGGCTAATTCACGCACAGCTCAGTAGCGGCAGCGGAGCGCTCCGGAGCGCCGCTTCAAGCCGAAAGACGCCGGGAAGCGGCACTTTCCTCCGGATAGCTCTGGAGCCGCGCTTCTGCTTCTCTAGTCATCTCTAGCTTAGCGAAAAGCTTTCCCACTCCAGTTGGCAAGGGGAGAGCGTACCTGCACTGCACACTAACCGCGGTTTGCAAAGAAAGAGGATTTGCTGCACATTCCAAGGACACGGCTCTTTCCGAGGCAATCTGCAACCTGCTGTCAGATGGAAGTGCTCTCTGCCCTCTCCTGCCCAGCTCTAGGTACTAGCGGGCACTTTCCAGCCTGGCCGAGGCAAACCACCTCCAGAGATGTCACAGAGCATAAGTGGAGCACAGATGCTCAAAAGCAGCAAAGCTGAAGAGCCTGGCTCAGCTTGACTAGTGTGCAATTGACTGACTGCGAAAAACAAAGCAGCAGAGCACCGGGCTTCTGGGCGCTGTGAAGGCAATTGCCAAAACCAGGCAGCTGCTCCTTCCCAAGCACAGGCAGCTGCCTATGTTCTTGCTTGTCGACAAACTCACCGCTGCCCTTCTTTTCAGCAGCTGCCACCGTCTTCTGTGCATCTCGGAGCCTCTGGCGACGAGCAAGACTTGCCAAGGTGGGACGCATCAGGACACAGTCAAAACCCAGGCAAGTTGTCCTGGAACGCTTTCCATTCGCTTGCCGAGAGTGAATTCAAGAGGCAGGAGAGCGGCAGCCACCGTCCTCCAGCAGTCGGAAGGCTTGGCACACAAGCCCGCTTCTTTGCGGCTTCGTTCTTCGCCTCTTCCAAGCAACCGCGATCTCTGCTTCTCGGAGGCGAAGAAGCGGCTAATTCGCGCACAGCTCAGTAGAGCGGCAGCGGAGCGCTCCGGAGCGCCGCTTCAAGCCGAAAGACGCCGGGAAGCGGCACTTTCCTCCGGATAGCTCCGGAGCCGCGCTTCTGCTTCTCTAGTCATCTCTAGCTTAGCGAAAAGCTTTCCCACTCCAGTTGGCAAGGGGAGAGCGTACCTGCACTGCACACTAACCGCGGTTTGCAAAGAAAGAGGATTTGCTGCACATTCCAAGGACACGGCTCTTTCCGAGGCAATCTGCAACCTGCTGTCAGATGGAAGTGCTCTCTGCCCTCTCCTGCCCAGCTCTAGGTACTAGCGGGCACTTGCCAGCCTGGCCGAGGCAAACAACCTCCAGAGATGTCACAGAGCATGAGTGGAGCACAGATGCTCAAAAGCAGCAAAGCTGAAGAGCCTGGCTCAGCTTGACTAGTGTGCAATTGACTGACTGCGAAAAACAAAGCAGCAGAGCACCGGGCTTCTGGGCGCTGTGAAGGCAATTGCCAAAACCAGGCAGCTGCTCCTTCCCAAGCACAGGCAGCTGCCTATGTTCTTGCTTGTCGACAAACTCACCGCTGCCCTTCTTTTCAGCAGCTGCCACCGTCTTCTGTGCATCTCGGAGCCTCTGGCGACGAGCAAGACTTGCCAAGGTGGGAGGCATCAGGACCAAGTCAAAACCCAGGCAAGTTGTCCTGGAACGCTTTCCATTCGCTTGCCGAGAGTGAATTCAAGAGGCAGGAGAGCGGCAGCCACCGTCCTCCAGCAGTCGGAAGGCTTGGCACGCAAGCCCGCTTCTTTGCGGCTTCGTTCTTCGCCTCTTCCAAGCAACCGCGATCTCTGTTTCTCGGAGGCGAAGAAGCGGCTAATTCGCGCACAGCTCAGTAGAGCGGCAGCGCAGCGCTCCGGAGCGCCGCTTCAAGCCGAAAGACGCCGGGAAGCGGCACTTTCCTCCGGATAGCTCCGGAGCCGCGCTTCTGCTTCTCTAGTCATCTCTAGCTTAGCGAAAAGCTTTCCCACTCCAGTTGGCAAGGGGAGAGCGTACCTGCACTGCACACTAACCGCGGTTTGCAAAGAAAGAGGATTTGCTGCACATTCCAAGGACACGGCTCTTTCCGAGGCAATCTGCAACCTGCTGTCAGATGGAAGTGCTCTCTGCCCTCTCCTGCCCAGCTCTAGGTACTAGCGGGCACTTGCCAGCCTGGCCGAGGCAAACAACCTCCAGAGATGTCACAGAGCATAAGTGGAGCACAGATGCTCAAAAGCAGCAAAGCTGAAGAGCCTGGCTCAGCTTCACTAGTGTGCAATTGACTGACTGCGAAAAACAAAGCAGCAGAGCACCGGGCTTCTGGGCGCTGTGAAGGCAATTGCCAAAACCAGGCAGCTGCTCCTTCCCAAGCACAGGCAGCTGCCTATGTTCTTGCTTGTCGACAAACTCACCGCTGCCCTTCTTTTCAGCAGCTGCCACCGTCTTCTGTGCATCTCGGAGCCTCTGGCGACGAGCAAGACTTGCCAAGGTGGGACGCATCAGGACCAAGTCAAAACCCAGGCAAGTTGTCCTGGAACGCTTTCCATTCGCTTGCCGAGAGTGAATTCAAGAGGCAGGAGAGCGGCAGCCACCGTCCTCCAGCAGTCGGAAGGCTTGGCACGCAAGCCCGCTTCTTTGCGGCTTCGTTTTTCGCCTCTTCCAAGCAACCGCGATCTCTGCTTCTCGGAGGCGAAGAAGCGGCTAATTCGCGCACAGCTCAGTAGAGCGGCAGCGCAGCGCTCCGGAGCTCCGCTTCAAGCCGAAAGACGCCGGGAAGCGGCACTTTCCTCCGGATAGCTCCGGAGCCGCGCTTCTGCTTCTCTAGTCGTCTCTAGCTTAGCGAAAAGCTTTCCCACTCCAGTTGGCAAGGGGAGAGCGTACCTGCACTGCACACTAACCGCGGTTTGCAAAGAAAGAGGATTTGCTGCACATTCCAAGGACACGGCTCTTTCCGAGGCAATCTGCAACCTGCTGTCAGATGGAAGTGCTCTCTGCCCTCTCCTGCCCAGCTCTAGGTACTAGCGGGCACTTTCCAGCCTGGCCGAGGCAAACCACCTCCAGAGATGTCACAGAGCATAAGTGGAGCACAGATGCTCAAAAGCAGCAAAGCTGAAGAGCCTGGCTCAGCTTCACTAGTGTGCAATTGACTGACTGCGAAAAACAAAGCAGCAGAGCACCGGGCTTCTGGGCGCTGTGAAGGCAATTGCCAAAACCAGGCAGCTGCTCCTTCCCAAGCACAGGCAGCTGCCTATGTTCTTGCTTGTCGACAAACTCACCGCTGCCCTTCTTTTCAGCAGCTGCCACCGTCTTCTGTGCATCTCGGAGCCTCTGGCGACGAGCAAGACTTGCCAAGGTGGGACGCATCAGGACACAGTCAAAACCCAGGCAAGTTGTCCTGGAACGCTTTCCATTCGCTTGCCGAGAGTGAATTCAAGAGGCAGGAGAGCGGCAGCCACCGTCCTCCGGCATTCGGAAGGCTTGGCACGCAAGCCCGCTTCTTTGCGGCTTCGTTCTTCGCCTCTTCCAAGCAACCGCGATCTCTGCTTCTCGGAGGCGAAGAAGCGGCTAATTCGCGCACAGCTCAGTAGAGCGGCAGCGCAGCGCTCCGGAGCGCCGCTTCAAGCCGAAAGACGCCGGGAAGCGGCACTTTCCTCCGGATAGCTCCGGAGCCGCGCTTCTGCTTCTCTAGTCGTCTCTAGCTTAGCGAAAAGCTTTCCCACTCCAGTTGGCAAGGGGAGAGCGTACCTGCACTGCACACTAACCGCGGTTTGCAAAGAAAGAGGATTTGCTGCACATTCCAAGGACACGGCTCTTTCCGAGGCAATCTGCAACCTGCTGTCAGATGGAAGTGCTCTCTGCCCTCTCCTGCCCAGCTCTAGGTACTAGCGGGCACTTTCCAGCCTGGCCGAGGCAAACCACCTCCAGAGATGTCACAGAGCATAAGTGGAGCACAGATGCTCAAAAGCAGCAAAGCTGAAGAGCCTGGCTCAGCTTCACTAGTGTGCAATTGACTGACTGCGAAAAACAAAGCAGCAGAGCACCGGGCTTCTGGGCGCTGTGAAGGCAATTGCCAAAACCAGGCAGCTGCTCCTTCCCAAGCACAGGCAGCTGCCTATGTTCTTGCTTGTCGACAAACTCACCGCTGCCCTTCTTTTCAGCAGCTGCCACCGTCTTCTGTGCATCTCGGAGCCTCTGGCGACGAGCAAGACTTGCCAAGGTGGGAGGCATCAGGACCAAGTCAAAACCCAGGCAAGTTGTCCTGGAACGCTTTCCATTCGCTTGCCGAGAGTGAATTCAACAGGCAGGAGAGCGGCAGCCACCGTCCTCCAGCAGTCGGAAGGCTTGGCACGCAAGCCCGCTTCTTTGCGGCTTCGTTCTTCGCCTCTTCCAAGCAACCGCGATCTCTGCTTCTCGGAGGCGAAGAAGCGGCTAATTCGCGCACAGCTCAGTAGAGCGGCAGCGCAGCGCTCCGGAGCGCCGCTTCAAGCCGAAAGACGCCGGGAAGCGGCACTTTCCTCCGGATAGCTCCGGAGCCGCGCTTCTGCTTCTCTAGTCGTCTCTAGCTTAGCGAAAAGCTTTCCCACTCCAGTTGGCAAGGGGAGAGCGTACCTGCACTGCACACTAACCGCGGTTTGCAAAGAAAGAGGATTTGCTGCACATTCCAAGGACACGGCTCTTTCCGAGGCAATCTGCAACCTGCTGTCAGATGGAAGTGCTCTCTGCCCTCTCCTGCCCAGCTCTAGGTACTAGCGGGCACTTTCCAGCCTGGCCGAGGCAAACAACCTCCAGAGATGTCACAGAGCATAAGTGGAGCACAGATGCTCAAAAGCAGCAAAGCTGAAGAGCCTGGCTCAGCTTCACTAGTGTGCAATTGACTGACTGCGAAAAACAAAGCAGCACAGCACCGGGCTTCTGGGCGCTGTGAAGGCAATTGCCAAAACCAGGCAGCTGCTCCTTCCCAAGCACAGGCAGCTGCCTATGTTCTTGCTTGTCGACAAACTCACCGCTGCCCTTCTTTTCAGCAGCTGCCACCGTCTTCTGTGCATCTCGGAGCCTCTGGCGACGAGCAAGACTTGCCAAGGTGGGAGGCATCAGGACCAAGTCAAAACCCAGGCAAGTTGTCCTGGAACGCTTTCCATTCGCTTGCCGAGAGTGAATTCAAGAGGCAGGAGAGCGGCAGCCACCGTCCTCCGGCATTCGGAAGGCTTGGCACACAAGCCCGCTTCTTTGCGGCTTCGTTTTTCGCCTCTTCCAAGCAACCGCGATCTCTGCTTCTCGGAGGCGAAGAAGCGGCTAATTCGCGCACAGCTCAGTAGAGCGGCAGCGGAGCGCTCCGGAGCGCCGCTTCAAGCCGAAAGACGCCGGGAAGCGGCACTTTCCTCCGGATAGCTCCGGAGCCGCGCTTCTGCTTCTCTAGTCATCTCTAGCTTAGCGAAAAGCTTTCCCACTCCAGTTGGCAAGGGGAGAGCGTACCTGCACTGCACACTAACCGCGGTTTGCAAAGAAAGAGGATTTGCTGCACATTCCAAGGACACGGCTCTTTCCGAGGCAATCTGCAACCTGCTGTCAGATGGAAGTGCTCTCTGCCCTCTCCTGCCCAGCTCTAGGTACTAGCGGGCACTTGCCAGCCTGGCCGAGGCAAACAACCTCCAGAGATGTCACAGAGCATAAGTGGAGCACAGATGCTCAAAAGCAGCAAAGCTGAAGAGCCTGGCTCAGCTTGACTAGTGTGCAATTGACTGACTGCGAAAAACAAAGCAGCAGAGCACCGGGCTTCTGGGCGCTGTGAAGGCAATTGCCAAAACCAGGCAGCTGCTCCTTCCCAAGCACAGGCAGCTGCCTATGTTCTTGCTTGTCGACAAACTCACCGCTGCCCTTCTTTTCAGCAGCTGCCACCGTCTTCTGTGCATCTCGGAGCCTCTGGCGACGAGCAAGACTTGCCAAGGTGGGAGGCATCAGGACACAGTCAAAACCCAGGCAAGTTGTCCTGGAACGCTTTCCATTCGCTTGCCGAGAGTGAATTCAACAGGCAGGAGAGCGGCAGCCACCGTCCTCCAGCAGTCGGAAGGCTTGGCACACAAGCCCGCTTCTTTGCGGCTTCGTTCTTCGCCTCTTCCAAGCAACCGCGATCTCTGCTTCTCGGAGGCGAAGAAGCGGCTAATTCGCGCACAGCTCAGTAGAGCGGCAGCGGAGCGCTCCGGAGCGCCGCTTCAAGCCGAAAGACGCCGGGAAGCGGCACTTTCCTCCGGATAGCTCCGGAGCCGCGCTTCTGCTTCTCTAGTCATCTCTAGCTTAGCGAAAAGCTTTCCCACTCCAGTTGGCAAGGGGAGAGCGTACCTGCACTGCACACTAACCGCGGTTTGCAAAGAAAGAGGATTTGCTGCACATTCCAAGGACACGGCTCTTTCCGAGGCAATCTGCAACCTGCTGTCAGATGGAAGTGCTCTCTGCCCTCTCCTGCCCAGCTCTAGGTACTAGCGGGCACTTTCCAGCCTGGCCGAGGCAAACCACCTCCAGAGATGTCACAGAGCATAAGTGGAGCACAGATGCTCAAAAGCAGCAAAGCTGAAGAGCCTGGCTCAGCTTGACTAGTGTGCAATTGACTGACTGCGAAAAACAAAGCAGCAGAGCACCGGGCTTCTGGGCGCTGTGAAGGCAATTGCCAAAACCAGGCAGCTGCTCCTTCCCAAGCACAGGCAGCTGCCTATGTTCTTGCTTGTCGACAAACTCACCGCTGCCCTTCTTTTCAGCAGCTGCCACCGTCTTCTGTGCATCTCGGAGCCTCTGGCGACGAGCAAGACTTGCCAAGGTGGGACGCATCAGGACCAAGTCAAAACCCAGGCAAGTTGTCCTGGAACGCTTTCCATTCGCTTGCCGAGAGTGAATTCAAGAGGCAGGAGAGCGGCAGCCACCGTCCTCCAGCAGTCGGAAGGCTTGGCACACAAGCCCGCTTCTTTGCGGCTTCGTTCTTCGCCTCTTCCAAGCAACCGCGATCTCTGCTTCTCGGAGGCGAAGAAGCGGCTAATTCGCGCACAGCTCAGTAGAGCGGCAGCGGAGCGCTCCGGAGCGCCGCTTCAAGCCGAAAGACGCCGGGAAGCGGCACTTTCCTCCGGATAGCTCCGGAGCCGCGCTTCTGCTTCTCTAGTCGTCTCTAGCTTAGCGAAAAGCTTTCCCACTCCAGTTGGCAAGGGGAGAGCGTACCTGCACTGCACACTAACCGCGGTTTGCAAAGAAAGAGGATTTGCTGCACATTCCAAGGACACGGCTCTTTCCGAGGCAATCTGCAACCTGCTGTCAGATGGAAGTGCTCTCTGCCCTCTCCTGCCCAGCTCTAGGTACTAGCGGGCACTTGCCAGCCTGGCCGAGGCAAACAACCTCCAGAGATGTCACAGAGCATGAGTGGAGCACAGATGCTCAAAAGCAGCAAAGCTGAAGAGCCTGGCTCAGCTTGACTAGTGTGCAATTGACTGACTGCGAAAAACAAAGCAGCAGAGCACCGGGCTTCTGGGCGCTGTGAAGGCAATTGCCAAAACCAGGCAGCTGCTCCTTCCCAAGCACAGGCAGCTGCCTATGTTCTTGCTTGTCGACAAACTCACCGCTGCCCTTCTTTTCAGCAGCTGCCACCGTCTTCTGTGCATCTCGGAGCCTCTGGCGACGAGCAAGACTTGCCAAGGTGGGACGCATCAGGACACAGTCAAAACCCAGGCAAGTTGTCCTGGAACGCTTTCCATTCGCTTGCCGAGAGTGAATTCAAGAGGCAGGAGAGCGGCAGCCACCGTCCTCCAGCAGTCGGAAGGCTTGGCACGCAAGCCCGCTTCTTTGCGGCTTCGTTCTTCGCCTCTTCCAAGCAACCGCGATCTCTGTTTCTCGGAGGCGAAGAAGCGGCTAATTCGCGCACAGCTCAGTAGAGCGGCAGCGCAGCGCTCCGGAGCGCCGCTTCAAGCCGAAAGACGCCGGGAAGCGGCACTTTCCTCCGGATAGCTCCGGAGCCGCGCTTCTGCTTCTCTAGTCATCTCTAGCTTAGCGAAAAGCTTTCCCACTCCAGTTGGCAAGGGGAGAGCGTACCTGCACTGCACACTAACCGCGGTTTGCAAAGAAAGAGGATTTGCTGCACATTCCAAGGACACGGCTCTTTCCGAGGCAATCTGCAACCTGCTGTCAGATGGAAGTGCTCTCTGCCCTCTCCTGCCCAGCTCTAGGTACTAGCGGGCACTTGCCAGCCTGGCCGAGGCAAACAACCTCCAGAGATGTCACAGAGCATAAGTGGAGCACAGATGCTCAAAAGCAGCAAAGCTGAAGAGCCTGGCTCAGCTTCACTAGTGTGCAATTGACTGACTGCGAAAAACAAAGCAGCAGAGCACCGGGCTTCTGGGCGCTGTGAAGGCAATTGCCAAAACCAGGCAGCTGCTCCTTCCCAAGCACAGGCAGCTGCCTATGTTCTTGCTTGTCGACAAACTCACCGCTGCCCTTCTTTTCAGCAGCTGCCACCGTCTTCTGTGCATCTCGGAGCCTCTGGCGACGAGCAAGACTTGCCAAGGTGGGACGCATCAGGACCAAGTCAAAACCCAGGCAAGTTGTCCTGGAACGCTTTCCATTCGCTTGCCGAGAGTGAATTCAAGAGGCAGGAGAGCGGCAGCCACCGTCCTCCAGCAGTCGGAAGGCTTGGCACGCAAGCCCGCTTCTTTGCGGCTTCGTTTTTCGCCTCTTCCAAGCAACCGCGATCTCTGCTTCTCGGAGGCGAAGAAGCGGCTAATTCGCGCACAGCTCAGTAGAGCGGCAGCGCAGCGCTCCGGAGCTCCGCTTCAAGCCGAAAGACGCCGGGAAGCGGCACTTTCCTCCGGATAGCTCCGGAGCCGCGCTTCTGCTTCTCTAGTCGTCTCTAGCTTAGCGAAAAGCTTTCCCACTCCAGTTGGCAAGGGGAGAGCGTACCTGCACTGCACACTAACCGCGGTTTGCAAAGAAAGAGGATTTGCTGCACATTCCAAGGACACGGCTCTTTCCGAGGCAATCTGCAACCTGCTGTCAGATGGAAGTGCTCTCTGCCCTCTCCTGCCCAGCTCTAGGTACTAGCGGGCACTTTCCAGCCTGGCCGAGGCAAACCACCTCCAGAGATGTCACAGAGCATAAGTGGAGCACAGATGCTCAAAAGCAGCAAAGCTGAAGAGCCTGGCTCAGCTTCACTAGTGTGCAATTGACTGACTGCGAAAAACAAAGCAGCAGAGCACCGGGCTTCTGGGCGCTGTGAAGGCAATTGCCAAAACCAGGCAGCTGCTCCTTCCCAAGCACAGGCAGCTGCCTATGTTCTTGCTTGTCGACAAACTCACCGCTGCCCTTCTTTTCAGCAGCTGCCACCGTCTTCTGTGCATCTCGGAGCCTCTGGCGACGAGCAAGACTTGCCAAGGTGGGACGCATCAGGACCAAGTCAAAACCCAGGCAAGTTGTCCTGGAACGCTTTCCATTCGCTTGCCGAGAGTGAATTCAAGAGGCAGGAGAGCGGCAGCCACCGTCCTCCAGCAGTCGGAAGGCTTGGCACGCAAGCCCGCTTCTTTGCGGCTTCGTTCTTCGCCTCTTCCAAGCAACCGCGATCTCTGTTTCTCGGAGGCGAAGAAGCGGCTAATTCGCGCACAGCTCAGTAGAGCGGCAGCGCAGCGCTCCGGAGCGCCGCTTCAAGCCGAAAGACGCCGGGAAGCGGCACTTTCCTCCGGATAGCTCCGGAGCCGCGCTTCTGCTTCTCTAGTCATCTCTAGCTTAGCGAAAAGCTTTCCCACTCCAGTTGGCAAGGGGAGAGCGTACCTGCACTGCACACTAACCGCGGTTTGCAAAGAAAGAGGATTTGCTGCACATTCCAAGGACACGGCTCTTTCCGAGGCAATCTGCAACCTGCTGTCAGATGGAAGTGCTCTCTGCCCTCTCCTGCCCAGCTCTAGGTACTAGCGGGCACTTGCCAGCCTGGCCGAGGCAAACAACCTCCAGAGATGTCACAGAGCATAAGTGGAGCACAGATGCTCAAAAGCAGCAAAGCTGAAGAGCCTGGCTCAGCTTCACTAGTGTGCAATTGACTGACTGCGAAAAACAAAGCAGCAGAGCACCGGGCTTCTGGGCGCTGTGAAGGCAATTGCCAAAACCAGGCAGCTGCTCCTTCCCAAGCACAGGCAGCTGCCTATGTTCTTGCTTGTCGACAAACTCACCGCTGCCCTTCTTTTCAGCAGCTGCCACCGTCTTCTGTGCATCTCGGAGCCTCTGGCGACGAGCAAGACTTGCCAAGGTGGGACGCATCAGGACCAAGTCAAAACCCAGGCAAGTTGTCCTGGAACGCTTTCCATTCGCTTGCCGAGAGTGAATTCAAGAGGCAGGAGAGCGGCAGCCACCGTCCTCCAGCAGTCGGAAGGCTTGGCACGCAAGCCCGCTTCTTTGCGGCTTCGTTTTTCGCCTCTTCCAAGCAACCGCGATCTCTGCTTCTCGGAGGCGAAGAAGCGGCTAATTCGCGCACAGCTCAGTAGAGCGGCAGCGCAGCGCTCCGGAGCTCCGCTTCAAGCCGAAAGACGCCGGGAAGCGGCACTTTCCTCCGGATAGCTCCGGAGCCGCGCTTCTGCTTCTCTAGTCGTCTCTACTTAGCGAAAAGCTTTCCCACTCCAGTTGGCAAGGGGAGAGCGTACCTGCACTGCACACTAACCGCGGTTTGCAAAGAAAGAGGATTTGCTGCACATTCCAAGGACACGGCTCTTTCCGAGGCAATCTGCAACCTGCTGTCAGATGGAAGTGCTCTCTGCCCTCTCCTGCCCAGCTCTAGGTACTAGCGGGCACTTTCCAGCCTGGCCGAGGCAAACAACCTCCAGAGATGTCACAGAGCATAAGTGGAGCACAGATGCTCAAAAGCAGCAAAGCTGAAGAGCCTGGCTCAGCTTCACTAGTGTGCAATTGACTGACTGCGAAAAACAAAGCAGCAGAGCACCGGGCTTCTGGGCGCTGTGAAGGCAATTGCCAAAACCAGGCAGCTGCTCCTTCCCAAGCACAGGCAGCTGCCTATGTTCTTGCTTGTCGACAAACTCACCGCTGCCCTTCTTTTCAGCAGCTGCCACCGTCTTCTGTGCATCTCGGAGCCTCTGGCGACGAGCAAGACTTGCCAAGGTGGGACGCATCAGGACCAAGTCAAAACCCAGGCAAGTTGTCCTGGAACGCTTTCCATTCGCTTGCCGAGAGTGAATTCAACAGGCAGGAGAGCGGCAGCCACCGTCCTCCGGCAGTCGGAAGGCTTGGCACACAAGCCCGCTTCTTTGCGGCTTCGTTCTTCGCCTCTTCCAAGCAACCGCGATCTCTGCTTCTCGGAGGCGAAGAAGCGGCTAATTCGCGCACAGCTCAGTAGAGCGGCAGCGCAGCGCTCCGGAGCGCCGCTTCAAGCCGAAAGACGCCGGGAAGCGGCACTTTCCTCCGGATAGCTCCGGAGCCGCGCTTCTGCTTCTCTAGTCATCTCTAGCTTAGCGAAAAGCTTTCCCACTCCAGTTGGCAAGGGGAGAGCGTACCTGCACTGCACACTAACCGCGGTTTGCAAAGAAAGAGGATTTGCTGCACATTCCAAGGACACGGCTCTTTCCGAGGCAATCTGCAACCTGCTGTCAGATGGAAGTGCTCTCTGCCCTCTCCTGCCCAGCTCTAGGTACTAGCGGGCACTTTCCAGCCTGGCCGAGGCAAACAACCTCCAGAGATGTCACAGAGCATAAGTGGAGCACAGATGCTCAAAAGCAGCAAAGCTGAAGAGCCTGGCTCAGCTTGACTAGTGTGCAATTGACTGACTGCGAAAAACAAAGCAGCAGAGCACCGGGCTTCTGGGCGCTGTGAAGGCAATTGCCAAAACCAGGCAGCTGCTCCTTCCCAAGCACAGGCAGCTGCCTATGTTCTTGCTTGTCGACAAACTCACCGCTGCCCTTCTTTTCAGCAGCTGCCACCGTCTTCTGTGCATCTCGGAGCCTCTGGCGACGAGCAAGACTTGCCAAGGTGGGACGCATCAGGACCAAGTCAAAACCCAGGCAAGTTGTCCTGGAACGCTTTCCATTCGCTTGCCGAGAGTGAATTCAACAGGCAGGAGAGCGGCAGCCACCGTCCTCCGGCAGTCGGAAGGCTTGGCACACAAGCCCGCTTCTTTGCGGCTTCGTTCTTCGCCTCTTCCAAGCAATCGCGATCTCTGCTTCTCGGAGGCAAAGAAGCGGCTAATTCGCGCACAGCTCAGTAGAGCGGCAGCGCAGCGCTCCGGAGCGCCGCTTCAAGCCGAAAGATGCCGGGAAGCAGCACTTCCCTCCGGATAGCTCCGGAGCCGCGCTTCTGCTTCTCTAGTCGTCTCTAGCTTAGCGAAAAGCTTTCCCACTCCAGTTGGCAAGGGGAGAGCGTACCTGCACTGCACACTAACCGCGGTTTGCAAAGAAAGAGGATTTGCTGCACATTCCAAGGACACGGCTCTTTCCGAGGCAATCTGCAACCTGCTGTCAGATGGAAGTGCTCTCTGCCCTCTCCTGCCCAGCTCTAGGTACTAGCGGGCACTTTCCAGCCTGGGCGAGGCAAACCACCTCCAGAGATGTCACAGAGCATAAGTGGAGCACAGATGCTCAAAAGCAGCAAAGCTGAAGAGCCTGGCTCAGCTTCACTAGTGTGCAATTGACTGACTGCGAAAAACAAAGCAGCAGAGCACCGGGCTTCTGGGCGCTGTGAAGGCAATTGCCAAAACCAGGCAGCTGCTCCTTCCCAAGCACAGGCAGCTGCCTATGTTCTTGCTTGTCGACAAACTCACCGCTGCCCTTCTTTTCAGCAGCTGCCACCGTCTTCTGTGCATCTCGGAGCCTCTGGCGACGAGCAAGACTTGCCAAGGTGGGACGCATCAGGACCAAGTCAAAACCCAGGCAAGTTGTCCTGGAACGCTTTCCATTCGCTTGCCGAGAGTGAATTCAACAGGCAGGAGAGCGGCAGCCACCGTCCTCCGGCAGTCGGAAGGCTTGGCACACAAGCCCGCTTCTTTGCGGCTTCGTTCTTCGCCTCTTCCAAGCAACCGCGATCTCTGCTTCTCGGAGGCGAAGAAGCGGCTAATTCGCGCACAGCTCAGTAGAGCGGCAGCGCAGCGCTCCGGAGCGCCGCTTCAAGCCGAAAGACGCCGGGAAGCGGCACTTTCCTCCGGATAGCTCCGGAGCCGCGCTTCTGCTTCTCTAGTCATCTCTAGCTTAGCGAAAAGCTTTCCCACTCCAGTTGGCAAGGGGAGAGCGTACCTGCACTGCACACTAACCGCGGTTTGCAAAGAAAGAGGATTTGCTGCACATTCCAAGGACACGGCTCTTTCCGAGGCAATCTGCAACCTGCTGTCAGATGGAAGTGCTCTCTGCCCTCTCCTGCCCAGCTCTAGGTACTAGCGGGCACTTGCCAGCCTGGCCGAGGCAAACAACCTCCAGAGATGTCACAGAGCATAAGTGGAGCACAGATGCTCAAAAGCAGCAAAGCTGAAGAGCCTGGCTCAGCTTGACTAGTGTGCAATTGACTGACTGCGAAAAACAAAGCAGCAGAGCACCGGGCTTCTGGGCGCTGTGAAGGCAATTGCCAAAACCAGGCAGCTGCTCCTTCCCAAGCACAGGCAGCTGCCTATGTTCTTGCTTGTCGACAAACTCACCGCTGCCCTTCTTTTCAGCAGCTGCCACCGTCTTCTGTGCATCTCGGAGCCTCTGGTGACGAGCAAGACTTGCCAAGGTGGGACGCATCAGGACCAAGTCAAAACCCAGGCAAGTTGTCCTGGAACGCTTTCCATTCGCTTGCCGAGAGTGAATTCAACAGGCAGGAGAGCGGCAGCCACCGTCCTCCGGCAGTCGGAAGGCTTGGCACACAAGCCCGCTTCTTTGCGGCTTCGTTCTTCGCCTCTTCCAAGCAATCGCGATCTCTGCTTCTCGGAGGCAAAGAAGCGGCTAATTCGCGCACAGCTCAGTAGAGCGGCAGCGCAGCGCTCCGGAGCGCCGCTTCAAGCCGAAAGATGCCGGGAAGCGGCACTTCCCTCCGGATAGCTCCGGAGCCGCGCTTCTGCTTCTCTAGTTGTCTCTATCTTAGCGAAAAGCTTTCCCACTCCAGTTGGCAAGGGGAGAGCGTACCTGCACTGCACACTAACCGCGGTTTGCAAAGAAAGAGGATTTGCTGCACATTCCAAGGACACGGCTCTTTCCGAGGCAATCTGCAACCTGCTGTCAGATGGAAGTGCTCTCTGCCCTCTCCTGCCCAGCTCTAGGTACTAGCGGGCACTTTCCAGCCTGGGCGAGGCAAACCACCTCCAGAGATGTCACAGAGCATAAGTGGAGCACAGATGCTCAAAAGCAGCAAAGCTGAAGAGCCTGGCTCAGCTTCACTAGTGTGCAATTGACTGACTGCGAAAAACAAAGCAGCAGAGCACCGGGCTTCTGGGCGCTGTGAAGGCAATTGCCAAAACCAGGCAGCTGCTCCTTCCCAAGCACAGGCAGCTGCCTATGTTCTTGCTTGTCGACAAACTCACCGCTGCCTTCTTTTCAGCAGCTGCCACCGTCTTCTGTGCATCTCGGAGCCTCTGGCGACGAGCAAGACTTGCCAAGGTGGGACGCATCAGGACCAAGTCAAAACCCAGGCAAGTTGTCCTGGAACGCTTTCCATTCGCTTGCCGAGAGTGAATTCAAGAGGCAGGAGAGCGGCAGCCACCGTCCTCCAGAAGTCTGAAGGATTGGCACACAAGCCCGCTTCTTTGCGGCTTCGTTCTTCGCCTCTTCGAAGCAACCGCGATCTCTGCTTCTCGGAGGCGAAGAAGCGGCTAATTCGCGCACAGCTCAGTAGAGCGCCAGCGGAGCGCTCCGGAGCGCCGCTTCAAGCCGAAAGACGCCGGGAAGCGGCACTTTCCTCCGGATAGCTCCGGAGCCGCGCTTCTGCTTCTCTAGTCATCTCTAGCTTAGCGAAAAGCTTTCCCACTCCAGTTGGCAAGGGGAGAGCGTACCTGCACTGCACACTAACCGCGGTTTGCAAAGAAAGAGGATTTGCTGCACATTCCAAGGACACGGCTCTTTCCGAGGCAATCTGCAACCTGCTGTCAGATGGAAGTGCTCTCTGCCCTCTCCTGCCCAGCTCTAGGTACTAGCGGGCACTTTCCAGCCTGGCCGAGGCAAACCACCTCCAGAGATGTCACAGAGCATAAGTGGAGCACAGATGCTCAAAAGCAGCAAAGCTGAAGAGCCTGGCTCAGCTTGACTAGTGTGCAATTGACTGACTGCGAAAAACAAAGCAGCAGAGCACCGGGCTTCTGGGCGCTGTGAAGGCAATTGCCAAAACCAGGCAGCTGCTCCTTCCCAAGCACAGGCAGCTGCCTATGTTCTTGCTTGTCGACAAACTCACCGCTGCCCTTCTTTTCAGCAGCTGCCACCGTCTTCTGTGCATCTCGGAGCCTCTGGCGACGAGCAAGACTTGCCAAGGTGGGACGCATCAGGACCAAGTCAAAACCCAGGCAAGTTGTCCTGGAACGCTTTCCATTCGCTTGCCGAGAGTGAATTCAACAGGCAGGAGAGCGGCAGCCACCGTCCTCCAACAGTCGGAAGGCTTGGCACACAAGCCCGCTTCTTTGCGGCTTCGTTCTTCGCCTCTTCCAAGCAACCGCGATCTCTGCTTCTCGGAGGCGAAGAAGCGGCTAATTCGCGCACAGCTCAGTAGAGCGGCAGCGCAGCGCTCCGGAGCGCCGCTTCAAGCCGAAAGACGCCGGGAAGCGGCACTTTCCTCCGGATAGCTCCGGAGCCGCGCTTCTGCTTCTCTAGTCATCTCTAGCTTAGCGAAAAGCTTTCCCACTCCATTTGGCAAGGGGAGAGCGTACCTGCACTGCACACTAACCGCGGTTTGCAAAGAAAGAGGATTTGCTGCACATTCCAAGGACACGGCTCTTTCCGAGGCAATCTGCAACCTGCTGTCAGATGGAAGTGCTCTCTGCCCTCTCCTGCCCAGCTCTAGGTACTAGCGGGCACTTTCCAGCCTGGCCGAGGCAAACCACCTCCAGAGATGTCACAGAGCATAAGTGGAGCACAGATGCTCAAAAGCAGCAAAGCTGAAGAGCCTGGCTCAGCTTGACTAGTGTGCAATTGACTGACTGCGAAAAACAAAGCAGCAGAGCACCGGGCTTCTGGGCGCTGTGAAGGCAATTGCCAAAACCAGGCAGCTGCTCCTTCCCAAGCACAGGCAGCTGCCTATGTTCTTGCTTGTCGACAAACTCACCGCTGCCCTTCTTTTCAGCAGCTGCCACCGTCTTCTGTGCATCTCGGAGCCTCTGGCGACGAGCAAGACTTGCCAAGGTGGGACGCATCAGGACCAAGTCAAAACCCAGGCAAGTTGTCCTGGAACGCTTTCCATTCGCTTGCCGAGAGTGAATTCAACAGGCAGGAGAGCGGCAGCCACCGTCCTCCGGCAGTCGGAAGGCTTGGCACACAAGCCCGCTTCTTTGCGGCTTCGTTCTTCGCCTCTTCCAAGCAATCGCGATCTCTGCTTCTCGGAGGCAAAGAAGCGGCTAATTCGCGCACAGCTCAGTAGAGCGGCAGCGCAGCGCTCCGGAGCGCCGCTTCAAGCCGAAAGACGCCGGGAAGCGGCACTTTCCTCCGGATAGCTCCGGAGCCGCGCTTCTGCTTCTCTAGTCGTCTCTAGCTTAGCGAAAAGCTTTCCCACTCCAGTTGGCAAGGGGAGAGCGTACCTGCACTGCACACTAACCGCGGTTTGCAAAGAAAGAGGATTTGCTGCACATTGCAAGGACACGGCTCTTTCCGAGGCAATCTGCAACCTGCTGTCAGATGGAAGTGCTCTCTGCCCTCTCCTGCCCAGCTCTAGGTACTAGCGGGCACTTGCCAGCCTGGCCGAGGCAAACCACCTCCAGAGATGTCACAGAGCATAAGTGGAGCACAGATGCTCAAAAGCAGCAAAGCTGAAGAGCCTGGCTCAGCTTCACTAGTGTGCAATTGACTGACTGCGAAAAACAAAGCAGCAGAGCACCGGGCTTCTGGGCGCTGTGAAGGCAATTGCCAAAACCAGGCAGCTGCTCCTTCCCAAGCACAGGCAGCTGCCTATGTTCTTGCTTGTCGACAAACTCACCGCTGCCCTTCTTTTCAGCAGCTGCCACCGTCTTCTGTGCATCTCGGAGCCTCTGGCGACGAGCAAGACTTGCCAAGGTGGGACGCATCAGGACCAAGTCAAAACCCAGGCAAGTTGTCCTGGAACGCTTTCCATTCGCTTGCCGAGAGTGAATTCAACAGGCAGGAGAGCGGCAGCCACCGTCCTCCAACAGTCGGAAGGCTTGGCACACAAGCCCGCTTCTTTGCGGCTTCGTTCTTCGCCTCTTCCAAGCAACCGCGATCTCTGCTTCTCGGAGGCGAAGAAGCGGCTAATTCGCGCACAGCTCAGTAGAGCGGCAGCGCAGCGCTCCGGAGCGCCGCTTCAAGCCGAAAGACGCCGGGAAGTGGCACTTTCCTCCGGATAGCTCCGGAGCCGCGCTTCTGCTTCTCTAGTCATCTCTAGCTTAGCGAAAAGCTTTCCCACTCCAGTTGGCAAGGGGAGAGCGTACCTGCACTGCACACTAACCACGGTTTGCAAAGAAAGAGGATTTGCTGCACATTCCAAGGACACGGCTCTTTCCGAGGCAATCTGCAACCTGCTGTCAGATGGAAGTGCTCTCTGCCCTCTCCTGCCCAGCTCTAGGTACTAGCGGGCACTTTCCAGCCTGGCCGAGGCAAACAACCTCCAGAGATGTCACAGAGCATAAGTGGAGCACAGATGCTCAAAAGCAGCAAAGCTGAAGAGCCTGGCTCAGCTTCACTAGTGTGCAATTGACTGACTGCGAAAAACAAAGCAGCAGAGCACCGGGCTTCTGGGCGCTGTGAAGGCAATTGCCAAAACCAGGCAGCTGCTCCTTCCCAAGCACAGGCAGCTGCCTATGTTCTTGCTTGTCGACAAACTCACCGCTGCCCTTCTTTTCAGCAGCTGCCACCGTCTTCTGTGCATCTCGGAGCCTCTGGTGACGAGCAAGACTTGCCAAGGTGGGACGCATCAGGACCAAGTCAAAACCCAGGCAAGTTGTCCTGGAACGCTTTCCATTCGCTTGCCGAGAGTGAATTCAACAGGCAGGAGAGCGGCAGCCACCGTCCTCCGGCAGTCGGAAGGCTTGGCACACAAGCCCGCTTCTTTGCGGCTTCGTTCTTCGCCTCTTCCAAGCAATCGCGATCTCTGCTTCTCGGAGGCAAAGAAGCGGCTAATTCGCGCACAGCTCAGTAGAGCGGCAGCGCAGCGCTCCGGAGCGCCGCTTCAAGCCGAAAGATGCCGGGAAGCAGCACTTCCCTCCGGATAGCTCCGGAGCCGCGCTTCTGCTTCTCTAGTTGTCTCTATCTTAGCGAAAAGCTTTCCCACTCCAGTTGGCAAGGGGAGAGCGTACCTGCACTGCACACTAACCGCGGTTTGCAAAGAAAGAGGATTTGCTGCACATTCCAAGGACACGGCTCTTTCCGAGGCAATCTGCAACCTGCTGTCAGATGGAAGTGCTCTCTGCCCTCTCCTGCCCAGCTCTAGGTACTAGCGGGCACTTTCCAGCCTGGGCGAGGCAAACCACCTCCAGAGATGTCACAGAGCATAAGTGGAGCACAGATGCTCAAAAGCAGCAAAGCTGAAGAGCCTGGCTCAGCTTCACTAGTGTGCAATTGACTGACTGCGAAAAACAAAGCAGCAGAGCACCGGGCTTCTGGGCGCTGTGAAGGCAATTGCCAAAACCAGGCAGCTGCTCCTTCCCAAGCACAGGCAGCTGCCTATGTTCTTGCTTGTCGACAAACTCACCGCTGCCTTCTTTTCAGCAGCTGCCACCGTCTTCTGTGCATCTCGGAGCCTCTGGCGACGAGCAAGACTTGCCAAGGTGGGAGGCATCAGGACCAAGTCAAAACCCAGGCAAGTTGTCCTGGAACGCTTTCCATTCGCTTGCCGAGAGTGAATTCAACAGGCAGGAGAGCGGCAGCCACCGTCCTCCGGCAGTCGGAAGGCTTGGCACACAAGCCCGCTTCTTTGCGGCTTCGTTCTTCGCCTCTTCCAAGCAACCGCGATCTCTGCTTCTCGGAGGCGAAGAAGCGGCTAATTCGCGCACAGCTCAGTAGAGCGGCAGCGCAGCGCTCCGGAGCGCCGCTTCAAGCCGAAAGACGCCGGGAAGCGGCACTTTCCTCCGGATAGCTCCGGAGCCGCGCTTCTGCTTCTCTAGTCATCTCTAGCTTAGCGAAAAGCTTTCCCACTCCAGTTGGCAAGGGGAGAGCGTACCTGCACTGCACACTAACCGCGGTTTGCAAAGAAAGAGGATTTGCTGCACATTCCAAGGACACGGCTCTTTCCGAGGCAATCTGCAACCTGCTGTCAGATGGAAGTGCTCTCTGCCCTCTCCTGCCCAGCTCTAGGTACTAGCGGGCACTTTCCAGCCTGGCCGAGGCAAACCACCTCCAGAGATGTCACAGAGCATAAGTGGAGCACAGATGCTCAAAAGCAGCAAAGCTGAAGAGCCTGGCTCAGCTTGACTAGTGTGCAATTGACTGACTGCGAAAAACAAAGCAGCAGAGCACCGGGCTTCTGGGCGCTGTGAAGGCAATTGCCAAAACCAGGCAGCTGCTCCTTCCCAAGCACAGGCAGCTGCCTATGTTCTTGCTTGTCGACAAACTCACCGCTGCCCTTCTTTTCAGCAGCTGCCACCGTCTTCTGTGCATCTCGGAGCCTCTGGCGACGAGCAAGACTTGCCAAGGTGGGACGCATCAGGACCAAGTCAAAACCCAGGCAAGTTGTCCTGGAACGCTTTCCATTCGCTTGCCGAGAGTGAATTCAACAGGCAGGAGAGCGGCAGCCACCGTCCTCCGGCAGTCGGAAGGCTTGGCACACAAGCCCGCTTCTTTGCGGCTTCGTTCTTCGCCTCTTCCAAGCAATCGCGATCTCTGCTTCTCGGAGGCAAAGAAGCGGCTAATTCGCGCACAGCTCAGTAGAGCGGCAGCGCAGCGCTCCGGAGCGCCGCTTCAAGCCGAAAGATGCCGGGAAGCAGCACTTCCCTCCGGATAGCTCCGGAGCCGCGCTTCTGCTTCTCTAGTCGTCTCTAGCTTAGCGAAAAGCTTTCCCACTCCAGTTGGCAAGGGGAGAGCGTACCTGCACTGCACACTAACCGCGGTTTGCAAAGAAAGAGGATTTGCTGCACATTCCAAGGACACGGCTCTTTCCGAGGCAATCTGCAACCTGCTGTCAGATGGAAGTGCTCTCTGCCCTCTCCTGCCCAGCTCTAGGTACTAGCGGGCACTTTCCAGCCTGGGCGAGGCAAACCACCTCCAGAGATGTCACAGAGCATAAGTGGAGCACAGATGCTCAAAAGCAGCAAAGCTGAAGAGCCTGGCTCAGCTTCACTAGTGTGCAATTGACTGACTGCGAAAAACAAAGCAGCAGAGCACCGGGCTTCTGGGCGCTGTGAAGGCAATTGCCAAAACCAGGCAGCTGCTCCTTCCCAAGCACAGGCAGCTGCCTATGTTCTTGCTTGTCGACAAACTCACCGCTGCCCTTCTTTTCAGCAGCTGCCACCGTCTTCTGTGCATCTCGGAGCCTCTGGCGACGAGCAAGACTTGCCAAGGTGGGACGCATCAGGACCAAGTCAAAACCCAGGCAAGTTGTCCTGGAACGCTTTCCATTCGCTTGCCGAGAGTGAATTCAACAGGCAGGAGAGCGGCAGCCACCGTCCTCCGGCAGTCGGAAGGCTTGGCACACAAGCCCGCTTCTTTGCGGCTTCGTTCTTCGCCTCTTCCAAGCAACCGCGATCTCTGCTTCTCGGAGGCGAAGAAGCGGCTAATTCGCGCACAGCTCAGTAGAGCGGCAGCGCAGCGCTCCGGAGCGCCGCTTCAAGCCGAAAGACGCCGGGAAGCGGCACTTTCCTCCGGATAGCTCCGGAGCCGCGCTTCTGCTTCTCTAGTCATCTCTAGCTTAGCGAAAAGCTTTCCCACTCCAGTTGGCAAGGGGAGAGCGTACCTGCACTGCACACTAACCGCGGTTTGCAAAGAAAGAGGATTTGCTGCACATTCCAAGGACACGGCTCTTTCCGAGGCAATCTGCAACCTGCTGTCAGATGGAAGTGCTCTCTGCCCTCTCCTGCCCAGCTCTAGGTACTAGCGGGCACTTGCCAGCCTGGCCGAGGCAAACAACCTCGAGAGATGTCACAGAGCATAAGTGGAGCACAGATGCTCAAAAGCAGCAAAGCTGAAGAGCCTGGCTCAGCTTGACTAGTGTGCAATTGACTGACTGCGAAAAACAAAGCAGCAGAGCACCGGGCTTCTGGGCGCTGTGAAGGCAATTGCCAAAACCAGGCAGCTGCTCCTTCCCAAGCACAGGCAGCTGCCTATGTTCTTGCTTGTCGACAAACTCACCGCTGCCCTTCTTTTCAGCAGCTGCCACCGTCTTCTGTGCATCTCGGAGCCTCTGGTGACGAGCAAGACTTGCCAAGGTGGGACGCATCAGGACCAAGTCAAAACCCAGGCAAGTTGTCCTGGAACGCTTTCCATTCGCTTGCCGAGAGTGAATTCAACAGGCAGGAGAGCGGCAGCCACCGTCCTCCGGCAGTCGGAAGGCTTGGCACACAAGCCCGCTTCTTTGCGGCTTCGTTCTTCGCCTCTTCCAAGCAATCGCGATCTCTGCTTCTCGGAGGCAAAGAAGCGGCTAATTCGCGCACAGCTCAGTAGAGCGGCAGCGCAGCGCTCCGGAGCGCCGCTTCAAGCCGAAAGATGCCGGGAAGCGGCACTTCCCTCCGGATAGCTCCGGAGCCGCGCTTCTGCTTCTCTAGTTGTCTCTATCTTAGCGAAAAGCTTTCCCACTCCAGTTGGCAAGGGGAGAGCGTACCTGCACTGCACACTAACCGCGGTTTGCAAAGAAAGAGGATTTGCTGCACATTCCAAGGACACGGCTCTTTCCGAGGCAATCTGCAACCTGCTGTCAGATGGAAGTGCTCTCTGCCCTCTCCTGCCCAGCTCTAGGTACTAGCGGGCACTTTCCAGCCTGGGCGAGGCAAACCACCTCCAGAGATGTCACAGAGCATAAGTGGAGCACAGATGCTCAAAAGCAGCAAAGCTGAAGAGCCTGGCTCAGCTTCACTAGTGTGCAATTGACTGACTGCGAAAAACAAAGCAGCAGAGCACCGGGCTTCTGGGCGCTGTGAAGGCAATTGCCAAAACCAGGCAGCTGCTCCTTCCCAAGCACAGGCAGCTGCCTATGTTCTTGCTTGTCGACAAACTCACCGCTGCCTTCTTTTCAGCAGCTGCCACCGTCTTCTGTGCATCTCGGAGCCTCTGGCGACGAGCAAGACTTGCCAAGGTGGGACGCATCAGGACCAAGTCAAAACCCAGGCAAGTTGTCCTGGAACGCTTTCCATTCGCTTGCCGAGAGTGAATTCAACAGGCAGGAGAGCGGCAGCCACCGTCCTCCGGCAGTCGGAAGGCTTGGCACACAAGCCCGCTTCTTTGCGGCTTCGTTCTTCGCCTCTTCCAAGCAACCGCGATCTCTGCTTCTCGGAGGCGAAGAAGCGGCTAATTCGCGCACAGCTCAGTAGAGCGGCAGCGGAGCGCTCCGGAGCGCCGCTTCAAGCCGAAAGACGCCGGGAAGCGGCACTTTCCTCCAGATAGCTCCGGAGCCGCGCTTCTGCTTCTCTAGTCATCTCTAGCTTAGCGAAAAGCTTTCCCACTCCAGTTGGCAAGGGGAGAGCGTACCTGCACTGCACACTAACCGCGGTTTGCAAAGAAAGAGGATTTGCTGCACATTCCAAGGACACGGCTCTTTCCGAGGCAATCTGCAACCTGCTGTCAGATGGAAGTGCTCTCTGCCCTCTCCTGCCCAGCTCTAGGTACTAGCGGGCACTTTCCAGCCTGGCCGAGGCAAACCACCTCCAGAGATGTCACAGAGCATAAGTGGAGCACAGATGCTCAAAAGCAGCAAAGCTGAAGAGCCTGGCTCAGCTTCACTAGTGTGCAATTGACTGACTGCGAAAAACAAAGCAGCAGAGCACCGGGCTTCTGGGCGCTGTGAAGGCAATTGCCAAAACCAGGCAGCTGCTCCTTCCCAAGCACAGGCAGCTGCCTATGTTCTTGCTTGTCGACAAACTCACCGCTGCCCTTCTTTTCAGCAGCTGCCACCGTCTTCTGTGCATCTCGGAGCCTCTGGCGACGAGCAAGACTTGCCAAGGTGGGAGGCATCAGGACCAAGTCAAAACCCAGGCAAGTTGTCCTGGAACGCTTTCCATTCGCTTGCCGAGAGTGAATTCAAGAGGCAGGAGAGCGGCAGCCACCGTCCTCCAGAAGTCTGAAGGCTTGGCACACAAGCCCGCTTCTTTGCGGCTTCGTTCTTCGCCTCTTCCAAGCAACCGCGATCTCTGCTTCTCGGAGGCGAAGAAGCGGCTAATTCGCGCACAGCTCAGTAGAGCGGCAGCGCAGCGCTCCGGAGCGCCGCTTCAAGCCGAAAGACGCCGGGAAGTGGCACTTTCCTCCGGATAGCTCCGGAGCCGCGCTTCTTCTTCTCTAGTCATCTCTAGCTTAGCGAAAAGCTTTCCCACTCCAGTTGGCAAGGGGAGAGCGTACCTGCACTGCACACTAACCGCGGTTTGCAAAGAAAGAGGATTTGCTGCACATTCCAAGGACACGGCTCTTTCTGAGGCAATCTGCAACCTGCTGTCAGATGGAAGTGCTCTCTGCCCTCTCCTGCCCAGCTCTAGGTACTAGCGGGCACTTGCCAGCCTGGCCGAGGCAAACAACCTCCAGAGATGTCACAGAGCATAAGTGGAGCACAGATGCTCAAAAGCAGCAAAGCTGAAGAGCCTGGCTCAGCTTGACTAGTGTGCAATTGACTGACTGCGAAAAACAAAGCAGCAGAGCACCGGGCTTCTGGGCGCTGTGAAGGCAATTGCCAAAACCAGGCAGCTGCTCCTTCCCAAGCACAGGCAGCTGCCTATGTTCTTGCTTGTCGACAAACTCACCGCTGCCCTTCTTTTCAGCAGCTGCCACCGTCTTCTGTGCATCTCGGAGCCTCTGGCGACGAGCAAGACTTGCCAAGGTGGGACGCATCAGGACCAAATCAAAACCCAGGCAAGTTGTCCTGGAACGCTTTCCATTCGCTTGCCGAGAGTGAATTCAAGAGGCAGGAGAGCGGCAGCCACCGTCCTCCAGAAGTCTGAAGGATTGGCACACAAGCCCGCTTCTTTGCGGCTTCGTTCTTCGCCTCTTCGAAGCAACCGCGATCTCTGCTTCTCGGAGGCGAAGAAGCGGCTAATTCGCGCACAGCTCAGTAGAGCGCCAGCGGAGCGCTCCGGAGCGCCGCTTCAAGCCGAAAGACGCCGGGAAGCGGCACTTTCCTCCGGATAGCTCCGGAGCCGCGCTTCTGCTTCTCTAGTCATCTCTAGCTTAGCGAAAAGCTTTCCCACTCCAGTTGGCAAGGGGAGAGCGTACCTGCACTGCACACTAACCGCGGTTTGCAAAGAAAGAGGATTTGCTGCACATTCCAAGGACACGGCTCTTTCCGAGGCAATCTGCAACCTGCTGTCAGATGGAAGTGCTCTCTGCCCTCTCCTGCCCAGCTCTAGGTACTAGCGGGCACTTTCCAGCCTGGGCGAGGCAAACCACCTCCAGAGATGTCACAGAGCATAAGTGGAGCACAGATGCTCAAAAGCAGCAAAGCTGAAGAGCCTGGCTCAGCTTGACTAGTGTGCAATTGACTGACTGTGAAAAACAAAGCAGCAGAGCACCGGGCTTCTGGGCGCTGTGAAGGCAATTGCCAAAACCAGGCAGCTGCTCCTTCCCAAGCACAGGCAGCTGCCTATGTTCTTGCTTGTCGACAAACTCACCGCTGCCCTTCTTTTCAGCAGCTGCCACCGTCTTCTGTGCATCTCGGAGCCTCTGGTGACGAGCAAGACTTGCCAAGGTGGGAGGCATCAGGACCAAGTCAAAACCCAGGCAAGTTGTCCTGGAACGCTTTCCATTCGCTTGCCGAGAGTGAATTCAAGAGGCAGGAGAGCGGCAGCCACCGTCCTCCAGAAGTCTGAAGGATTGGCACACAAGCCCGCTTCTTTGCGGCTTCGTTCTTCGCCTCTTCGAAGCAACCGCGATCTCTGCTTCTCGGAGGCGAAGAAGCGGCTAATTCGCGCACAGCTCAGTAGAGCGCCAGCGGAGCGCTCCGGAGCGCCGCTTCAAGCCGAAAGACGCCGGGAAGCGGCACTTTCCTCCGGATAGCTCCGGAGCCGCGCTTCTGCTTCTCTAGTCATCTCTAGCTTAGCGAAAAGCTTTCCCACTCCAGTTGGCAAGGGGAGAGCGTACCTGCACTGCACACTAACCGCGGTTTGCAAAGAAAGAGGATTTGCTGCACATTCCAAGGACACGGCTCTTTCCGAGGCAATCTGCAACCTGCTGTCAGATGGAAGTGCTCTCTGCCCTCTCCTGCCCAGCTCTAGGTACTAGCGGGCACTTTCCAGCCTGGCCGAGGCAAACCACCTCCAGAGATGTCACAGAGCATAAGTGGAGCACAGATGCTCAAAAGCAGCAAAGCTGAAGAGCCTGGCTCAGCTTGACTAGTGTGCAATTGACTGACTGCGAAAAACAAAGCAGCAGAGCACCGGGCTTCTGGGCGCTGTGAAGGCAATTGCCAAAACCAGGCAGCTGCTCCTTCCCAAGCACAGGCAGCTGCCTATGTTCTTGCTTGTCGACAAACTCACCGCTGCCCTTCTTTTCAGCAGCTGCCACCGTCTTCTGTGCATCTCGGAGCCTCTGGCGACGAGCAAGACTTGCCAAGGTGGGACGCATCAGGACCAAGTCAAAACCCAGGCAAGTTGTCCTGGAACGCTTTCCATTCGCTTGCCGAGAGTGAATTCAACAGGCAGGAGAGCGGCAGCCACCGTCCTCCAACAGTCGGAAGGCTTGGCACACAAGCCCGCTTCTTTGCGGCTTCGTTCTTCGCCTCTTCCAAGCAACCGCGATCTCTGCTTCTCGGAGGCGAAGAAGCGGCTAATTCGCGCACAGCTCAGTAGAGCGGCAGCGCAGCGCTCCGGAGCGCCGCTTCAAGCCGAAAGACGCCGGGAAGCGGCACTTTCCTCCGGATAGCTCCGGAGCCGCGCTTCTGCTTCTCTAGTCATCTCTAGCTTAGCGAAAAGCTTTCCCACTCCAGTTGGCAAGGGGAGAGCGTACCTGCACTGCACACTAACCGCGGTTTGCAAAGAAAGAGGATTTGCTGCACATTCCAAGGACACGGCTCTTTCCGAGGCAATCTGCAACCTGCTGTCAGATGGAAGTGCTCTCTGCCCTCTCCTGCCCAGCTCTAGGTACTAGCGGGCACTTTCCAGCCTGGCCGAGGCAAACCACCTCCAGAGATGTCACAGAGCATAAGTGGAGCACAGATGCTCAAAAGCAGCAAAGCTGAAGAGCCTGGCTCAGCTTGACTAGTGTGCAATTGACTGACTGCGAAAAACAAAGCAGCAGAGCACCGGGCTTCTGGGCGCTGTGAAGGCAATTGCCAAAACCAGGCAGCTGCTCCTTCCCAAGCACAGGCAGCTGCCTATGTTCTTGCTTGTCGACAAACTCACCGCTGCCCTTCTTTTCAGCAGCTGCCACCGTCTTCTGTGCATCTCGGAGCCTCTGGCGACGAGCAAGACTTGCCAAGGTGGGACGCATCAGGACCAAGTCAAAACCCAGGCAAGTTGTCCTGGAACGCTTTCCATTCGCTTGCCGAGAGTGAATTCAACAGGCAGGAGAGCGGCAGCCACCGTCCTCCGGCAGTCGGAAGGCTTGGCACACAAGCCCGCTTCTTTGCGGCTTCGTTCTTCGCCTCTTCCAAGCAATCGCGATCTCTGCTTCTCGGAGGCAAAGAAGCGGCTAATTCGCGCACAGCTCAGTAGAGCGGCAGCGCAGCGCTCCGGAGCGCCGCTTCAAGCCGAAAGATGCCGGGAAGCAGCACTTCCCTCCGGATAGCTCCGGAGCCGCGCTTCTGCTTCTCTAGTCGTCTCTAGCTTAGCGAAAAGCTTTCCCACTCCAGTTGGCAAGGGGAGAGCGTACCTGCACTGCACACTAACCGCGGTTTGCAAAGAAAGAGGATTTGCTGCACATTCCAAGGACACGGCTCTTTCCGAGGCAATCTGCAACCTGCTGTCAGATGGAAGTGCTCTCTGCCCTCTCCTGCCCAGCTCTAGGTACTAGCGGGCACTTTCCAGCCTGGGCGAGGCAAACCACCTCCAGAGATGTCACAGAGCATAAGTGGAGCACAGATGCTCAAAAGCAGCAAAGCTGAAGAGCCTGGCTCAGCTTGACTAGTGTGCAATTGACTGACTGCGAAAAACAAAGCAGCAGAGCACCGGGCTTCTGGGCGCTGTGAAGGCAATTGCCAAAACCAGGCAGCTGCTCCTTCCCAAGCACAGGCAGCTGCCTATGTTCTTGCTTGTCGACAAACTCACCGCTGCCTTCTTTTCAGCAGCTGCCACCGTCTTCTGTGCATCTCGGAGCCTCTGGCGACGAGCAAGACTTGCCAAGGTGGGACGCATCAGGACCAAGTCAAAACCCAGGCAAGTTGTCCTGGAACGCTTTCCATTCGCTTGCCGAGAGTGAATTCAACAGGCAGGAGAGCGGCAGCCACCGTCCTCCGGCAGTCGGAAGGCTTGGCACACAAGCCCGCTTCTTTGCGGCTTCGTTCTTCGCCTCTTCCAAGCAACCGCGATCTCTGCTTCTCGGAGGCGAAGAAGCGGCTAATTCGCGCACAGCTCAGTAGAGCGGCAGCGCAGCGCTCCGGAGCGCCGCTTCAAGCCGAAAGACGCCGGGAAGCGGCACTTTCCTCCGGATAAGCTCCGGAGCCGCGCTTCTGCTTCTCTAGTCATCTCTAGCTTAGCGAAAAGCTTTCCCACTCCAGTTGGCAAGGGGAGAGCGTACCTGCACTGCACACTAACCGCGGTTTGCAAAGAAAGAGGATTTGCTGCACATTCCAAGGACACGGCTCTTTCCGAGGCAATCTGCAACCTGCTGTCAGATGGAAGTGCTCTCTGCCCTCTCCTGCCCAGCTCTAGGTACTAGCGGGCACTTTCCAGCCTGGCCGAGGCAAACCACCTCCAGAGATGTCACAGAGCATAAGTGGAGCACAGATGCTCAAAAGCAGCAAAGCTGAAGAGCCTGGCTCAGCTTGACTAGTGTGCAATTGACTGACTGTGAAAAACAAAGCAGCAGAGCACCGGGCTTCTGGGCGCTGTGAAGGCAATTGCCAAAACCAGGCAGCTGCTCCTTCCCAAGCACAGGCAGCTGCCTATGTTCTTGCTTGTCGACAAACTCACCGCTGCCCTTCTTTTCAGCAGCTGCCACCGTCTTCTGTGCATCTCGGAGCCTCTGGCGACGAGCAAGACTTGCCAAGGTGGGACGCATCAGGACCAAGTCAAAACCCAGGCAAGTTGTCCTGGAACGCTTTCCATTCGCTTGCCGAGAGTGAATTCAACAGGCAGGAGAGCGGCAGCCACCGTCCTCCAGAAGTCTGAAGGATTGGCACACAAGCCCGCTTCTTTGCGGCTTCGTTCTTCGCCTCTTCCAAGCAACCGCGATCTCTGCTTCTCGGAGGCGAAGAAGCGGCTAATTCGCGCACAGCTCAGTAGAGCGCCAGCGGAGCGCTCCGGAGCGCCGCTTCAAGCCGAAAGACGCCGGGAAGCGGCACTTTCCTCCGGATAGCTCCGGAGCCGCGCTTCTGCTTCTCTAGTCATCTCTAGCTTAGCGAAAAGCTTTCCCACTCCAGTTGGCAAGGGGAGAGCGTACCTGCACTGCACACTAACCGCGGTTTGCAAAGAAAGAGGATTTGCTGCACATTCCAAGGACACGGCTCTTTCCGAGGCAATCTGCAACCTGCTGTCAGATGGAAGTGCTCTCTGCCCTCTCCTGCCCAGCTCTAGGTACTAGCGGGCACTTTCCAGCCTGGGCGAGGCAAACCACCTCCAGAGATGTCACAGAGCATAAGTGGAGCACAGATGCTCAAAAGCAGCAAAGCTGAAGAGCCTGGCTCAGCTTCACTAGTGTGCAATTGACTGACTGCGAAAAACAAAGCAGCAGAGCACCGGGCTTCTGGGCGCTGTGAAGGCAATTGCCAAAACCAGGCAGCTGCTCCTTCCCAAGCACAGGCAGCTGCCTATGTTCTTGCTTGTCGACAAACTCACCGCTGCCCTTCTTTTCAGCAGCTGCCACCGTCTTCTGTGCATCTCGGAGCCTCTGGCGACGAGCAAGACTTGCCAAGGTGGGACGCATCAGGACCAAGTCAAAACCCAGGCAAGTTGTCCTGGAACGCTTTCCATTCGCTTGCCGAGAGTGAATTCAAGAGGCAGGAGAGCGGATGCCACCGTCCTCCAGCAGTCGGAAGGCTTGGCACACAAGCCCGCTTCTTTGCGGCTTCGTTCTTCGCCTCTTCCAAGCAACCGCGATCTCTGCTTCTCGGAGGCGAAGAAGCGGCTAATTCGCGCACAGCTCAGTAGAGCGGCAGCGCAGCGCTCCGGAGCGCCGCTTCAAGCCGAAAGACGCCGGGAAGCGGCACTTTCCTCCGGATAGCTCCGGAGCCGCGCTTCTGCTTCTCTAGTCATCTCTAGCTTAGCGAAAAGCTTTCCCACTCCAGTTGGCAAGGGGAGAGCGTACCTGCACTGCACACTAACCGCGGTTTGCAAAGAAAGAGGATTTGCTGCACATTCCAAGGACACGGCTCTTTCCGAGGCAATCTGCAACCTGCTGTCAGATGGAAGTGCTCTCTGCCCTCTCCTGCCCAGCTCTAGGTACTAGCGGGCACTTTCCAGCCTGGGCGAGGCAAACCACCTCCAGAGATGTCACAGAGCATAAGTGGAGCACAGATGCTCAAAAGCAGCAAAGCTGAAGAGCCTGGCTCAGCTTCACTAGTGTGCAATTGACTGACTGCGAAAAACAAAGCAGCAGAGCACCGGGCTTCTGGGCGCTGTGAAGGCAATTGCCAAAACCAGGCAGCTGCTCCTTCCCAAGCACAGGCAGCTGCCTATGTTCTTGCTTGTCGACAAACTCACCGCTGCCCTTCTTTTCAGCAGCTGCCACCGTCTTCTGTGCATCTCGGAGCCTCTGGCGACGAGCAAGACTTGCCAAGGTGGGACGCATCAGGACCAAGTCAAAACCCAGGCAAGTTGTCCTGGAACGCTTTCCATTCGCTTGCCGAGAGTGAATTCAACAGGCAGGAGAGCGGCAGCCACCGTCCTCCGGCAGTCGGAAGGCTTGGCACACAAGCCCGCTTCTTTGCGGCTTCGTTCTTCGCCTCTTCCAAGCAATCGCGATCTCTGCTTCTCGGAGGCAAAGAAGCGGCTAATTCGCGCACAGCTCAGTAGAGCGGCAGCGTAGCGCTCCGGAGCGCCGCTTCAAGCCGAAAGATGCCGGGAAGCAGCACTTCCCTCCGGATAGCTCCGGAGCCGCGCTTCTGCTTCTCTAGTTGTCTCTATCTTAGCGAAAAGCTTTCCCACTCCAGTTGGCAAGGGGAGAGCGTACCTGCACTGCACACTAACCGCGGTTTGCAAAGAAAGAGGATTTGCTGCACATTCCAAGGACACGGCTCTTTCCGAGGCAATCTGCAACCTGCTGTCAGATGGAAGTGCTCTCTGCCCTCTCCTGCCCAGCTCTAGGTACTAGCGGGCACTTTCCAGCCTGGGCGAGGCAAACCACCTCCAGAGATGTCACAGAGCATAAGTGGAGCACAGATGCTCAAAAGCAGCAAAGCTGAAGAGCCTGGCTCAGCTTCACTAGTGTGCAATTGACTGACTGCGAAAAACAAAGCAGCAGAGCACCGGGCTTCTGGGCGCTGTGAAGGCAATTGCCAAAACCAGGCAGCTGCTCCTTCCCAAGCACAGGCAGCTGCCTATGTTCTTGCTTGTCGACAAACTCACCGCTGCCTTCTTTTCAGCAGCTGCCACCGTCTTCTGTGCATCTCGGAGCCTCTGGCGACGAGCAAGACTTGCCAAGGTGGGACGCATCAGGACCAAGTCAAAACCCAGGCAAGTTGTCCTGGAACGCTTTCCATTCGCTTGCCGAGAGTGAATTCAACAGGCAGGAGAGCGGCAGCCACCGTCCTCCAGAAGTCTGAAGGATTGGCACACAAGCCCGCTTCTTTGCGGCTTCGTTCTTCGCCTCTTCCAAGCAACCGCGATCTCTGCTTCTCGGAGGCGAAGAAGCGGCTAGTTCGCGCACAGCTCAGTAGAGCGGCAGCGGAGCGCTCCGGAGCGCCGCTTCAAGTCGAAAGATGCCGGGAACAGGCACGTCCCTCCGGATGCATCTGGAGCCGCGCTTCTGCTTCTCTAGTCGTCTCTATCTTAGCGAAAAGCTTTCCCACTCCATTTGGCAAGGGGAGAGTGTACCTGCACTGCACACTAACCGCGGTTTGCAAAGAAAGAGGATTTGCTGCACATTCCAAGGACACGGCTCTTTCCGAGGCAATCTGCAACCTGCTGTCAGATGGAAGTGCTCTCTGCCCTCTCCTGCCCAGCTCTAGCTACTAGCGGGCACTTTCCAGCCTGGGCGAGGCAAACAACCTCCAGAGATGTCACAGAGCATAAGTGGAGCACAGATGCTCAAAAGCAGCAAAGCTGAAGAGCCTGGCTCAGCTTCACTAGTGTGCAATTGACTGACTGCGAAAAACAAAGCAGCAGAGCACCGGGCTTCTGGGCGCTGTGAAGGCAATTGCCAAAACCAGGCAGCTGCTCCTTCCCAAGCACAGGCAGCTGCCTATGTTCTTGCTTGTCGACAAACTCACCGCTGCCCTTCTTTTCAGCAGCTGCCACCGTCTTCTGTGCATCTCGGAGCCTCTGGCGACGAGCAAGACTTGCCAAGGTGGGACGCATCAGGACCAAGTCAAAACCCAGGCAAGTTGTCCTGGAACGCTTTCCATTCGCTTGCCGAGAGTGAATTCAACAGGCAGGAGAGCAGCAGCCACCGTCCTCCAGAAGTCTGAAGGCTTGGCACACAAGCCCGCTTCTTTGCGGCTTCGTTCCTCGCCTCTTCCAAGCAACCGCGATCTCTGCTTCTCGGAGGCGAAGAAGCGGCTAATTCGCGCACAGCTCAGTAGAGCGGCAGCGCAGCGCTCCGGAGCGCCGCTTCAAGCCGAAAGACGCCGGGAAGCGGCACTTTCCTCCGGATAGCTCCGGAGCCGCGCTTCTGCTTCTCTAGTCATCTCTAGCTTAGCGAAAAGCTTTCCCGCTCCATTTGGCAAGGGGAGAGCGTACCTGCACTGCACACTTACCGCGGTTTGCAAAGAAAGAGAATTTGCTGCACATTCCAAGGACACGGCTCTTTCCGAGGCAATCTGCAACCTGCTGTCAGATGGAAGTGCTCTCTGCCCTCTCCTGCCCAGCTCTAGCTACTAGCGGGCACTTTCCAGCCTGGCCGAGGCAAACAACCTCCAAAGATGTCACCGAGCATAAGTGGAGCACAGATGCTCCAAAGCAGCAAAGCTGAAGAGCCTGGCTCAGCTTCACTAGTGTGCAATTGACTGACTGCGAAAAACAAAGCAGCAGAGCACCGGGCTTCTGGGCGCTGTGAAGGCAATTGCCAAAACCAGGCAGCTGCTCCTTCCCAAGCACAGGCAGCTGCCTATGTTCTTGCTTGTCGACAAACTCACCGCTGCCCTTCTTTTCAGCAGCTGCCACCGTCTTCTGTGCATCTCGGAGCCTCTGGCGACGAGCAAGACTTGCCAAGGTGGGACGCATCAGGACCAAGTCAAAACCCAGGCAAGTTGTCCAGGAACGCTTTCCATTCGCTTGCCGAGAGTGAATTCAAGAGGCAGGAGAGCGGCAGCCACCGTCCTCCAGCAATCGGATGTCTTCGCACACAAGCCCGCTTCTCTGCGGCTTCGTTCTTCGCCTCTTCCAAGCAATCGTGATCTCTGCCTCTCGGAGGCGAAGAAGCGGCTAATTCGCGCACAGCTCAGTAGAGCGGCAGCGGAGCGCTCCGGAGCGCCGCTTCAAGCCGAAAGACGCCGGGAAGCGGCACTTTCCTCCGGATAGCTCCGGAGTCGCGCTTCTGCTTCTCTAGTCGTCTCTATCTTAGCGAAAAGCTTTCACGCTCCATTTGGCAAGGAGAGAGCGTACCGGCACTGCACTCTAACCGCGGTTTGCAAAGAAAGAGGATTTGCTGCACATTCCAAGGACACGGCTCTTTCCGAGGCAATCTGCAACCTGCTGTCAGATGGAAGTGCTCTCTGCCCTCTCCTGCCCAGCTCTAGCTACTAGCGGGCACTTTCCAGCCTGGCCGAGGCAAACAACCTCGAGAGATGTCACAGAGCATAAGTGGAGCACAGATGCTCACAAGCAGCAAAGCTGAAGACCCTGTCTCAGCTTCACTAGTGTGCAATTGACTGACTGCAAAAAACAAAGCAGCAGAGCACCGGGCTTCTGGGCGCTGTGAAGGCAATTGCCAAAACCAGGCAGCTGCTCCTTCCCAAGCACAGGCAGCTGCCTATGTTCTTGCTTGTCGACAAACTCACCGCTGCCCTTCTTTTCAGCAGCTGCCACCGTCTTCTGTGCATCTCGGAGCCTCTGGCGACAAGCAAGACTTGCCAAGGTGGGACGCATCAGGACCAAGTCAAAACCCAGGCAAGTTGTCCTGGAACGCTTTCCATTCGCTTGCCGAGAGTGAATTCAACAGGCAGGAGAGCGGCAGCCGCCGTCCTCCAGCAGTCGGAAGGCTTGGCACACAAGCCCACTTCTTTGCGGTTTCGTTCTTCGCCTCTACCAAGCAACCGCGATCTCTGCCTCTCGGAGGCGAAGAAGCGGCTAATTCGCGCACAGCTCAGTAGAGCGGCAGCGCAGCGCTCCGGAGCGCCGCTTCAAGCCGAAAGATGCCGGGAACCGGCACTTCCCTCCGGATGCATCTGGAGCCGCGCTTCTGCTTCTCTTGTTGTCTCTATCTTAGCGAAAAGCTTTCCCACTCCATTTGGCAAGGGGAGAGCGTACCTGCACTGCACACTAACCGCGGTTTGCAAAGAAAGAGGATTTGCTGCACATTCCAAGGACACGGCTCTTTCCGAGGCAATCTGCAACCTGCTGTCAGATGGAAGTGCTCTCTGCCCTCTCCTGCCCAGCTCTAGGTACTAGCGGGCACTTTCCAGCCTGGCCGAGGCAAACCACCTCGAGAGATGTCACCGAGCATAAGTGGAGCACAGATGCTCCAAAGCAGCAAAGCTGAAGAGCCTGGCTCAGCTTCACTAGTGTGCAATTGACTGACTGCGAAAAACAAAGCAGCAGAGCACCGGGCTTCTGGGCGCTGTGAAGGCAATTGCCAAAACCAGGCAGCTGCTCCTTCCCAAGCACAGGCAGCTGCCTATGTTCTTGCTTGTCGACAAACTCACCGCTGCCCTTCTTTTCAGCAGCTGCCACCGTCTTCTGTGCATCTCGGAGCCTCTGGCGACGAGCAAGACTTGCCAAGGTGGGACGCATCAGGACCAAGTCAAAACCCAGGCAAGTTGTCCTGGAATGCTTTCCATTCGCTTGCCGAGAGTGAATTCAACAGGCAGGAGAGCGGCAGCCGCCGTCCTCCAGAAGTCGGAAGGATTCGCACACAAGCCCGCTTTTTGCGGCTTCGTTCTTCGCCTCTACCAAGCAACCGCGATCTCTGCTTCTCGGAGGCGAAGAAGCGGCTAATTCGCGCACAGCTCAGTAGAGCGGCAGCAAAGCGCTCCGGAGCGCCGCTTCAAGTCGAAAGATGCCGGGAAGCGGCACTTCCCTCAGGATAGCTCCGGAGCCGCGCTTCTTCTTCTCTAGTAGTCTCTATCTTAGCGAAAAGCTTTCCCGCTCCATTTGGCAAGGCAAGAGAGTACCGGCACTGCACACTAACCGCGGTTTGCAAAGAAAGAGGATTTGCTGCACATTCCAAGGACACGGCTGTTTCTGAGGCAATCTGCAACCTGCTGTCAGATGGAAGTGCTCTCTGCCCTCTCCTGCCCAGCTCTAGGTACTAGCGGGCACTTTCCAGCCTGGCCGAGGCAAACAACCTCGAGAGATGTCACAGAGCCTAAGTGGAGCACAGATGCTCAAAAGCAGCAAAGCTGAAGAGCCTGGCTCAGCTTCACTAGTGTGCAATTGACTGACTGCGAAAAACAAAGCAGCAGAGCACCGGGCTTCTGGGCGCTGTGAAGGCAATTGCCAAAACCAGGCAGCTGCTCCTTCCCAAGCACAGGCAGCTGCCTATGTTCTTGCTTGTCGACAAACTCACCGCTGCCCTTCTTTTCAGCAGCTGCCACCGTCTTCTGTGCATCTCGGAGCCTCTGGCGACGAGCAAGACTTGCCAAGGTGGGACGCATCAGGACCAAGTCAAAACCCAGGCAAGTTGTCCTGGAACGCTTTCCATTCGCTTGCCGAGAGTGAATTCAAGAGGCAGGAGAGCGGCAGCCACCGTCCTCCAGCAGTCGGAAGGCTTGGCACACAAGCCCGCTTCTTTGCGGCTTCGTTCTTCGCCTCTTCCAAGCAACCGCGATCTCTGCTTCTCGGAGGCGAAGAAGCGGCTAGTTCGCGCACAGCTCAGTAGAGCGGCAGCGGAGCGCTCCGGAGCGCCGCTTCAAGTCGAAAGATGCCGGGAACAGGCACGTCCCTCCGGATGCATCTGGAGCCGCGCTTCTGCTTCTCTAGTCGTCTCTATCTTAGCGAAAAGCTTTCCCACTCCATTTGGCAAGGGGAGAGTGTACCTGCACTGCACACTAACCGCGGTTTGCAAAGAAAGAGGATTTGCTGCACATTCCAAGGACACGGCTCTTTCCGAGGCAATCTGCAACCTGCTGTCAGATGGAAGTGCTCTCTGCCCTCTCCTGCCCAGCTCTAGCTACTAGCGGGCACTTTCCAGCCTGGGCGAGGCAAACAACCTCCAGAGATGTCACAGAGCATAAGTGGAGCACAGATGCTCAAAAGCAGCAAAGCTGAAGAGCCTGGCTCAGCTTCACTAGTGTGCAATTGACTGACTGCGAAAAACAAAGCAGCAGAGCACCGGGCTTCTGGGCGCTGTGAAGGCAATTGCCAAAACCAGGCAGCTGCTCCTTCCCAAGCACAGGCAGCTGCCTATGTTCTTGCTTGTCGACAAACTCACCGCTGCCCTTCTTTTCAGCAGCTGCCACCGTCTTCTGTGCATCTCGGAGCCTCTGGCGACGAGCAAGACTTGCCAAGGTGGGACGCATCAGGACCAAGTCAAAACCCAGGCAAGTTGTCCTGGAACGCTTTCCATTCGCTTGCCGAGAGTGAATTCAACAGGCAGGAGAGCGGCAGCCACCGTCCTCCAACAGACGGAAGGCTTGGCACACAAGCCCGCTTCTTTGCGGCTTCGTTCTTCGCCTCTTCCAAGCAACCGCGATCTCTGCTTCTCGGAGGCGAAGAAGCGGCTAATTCGCGCACAGCTCAGTAGAGCGGCAGCGCAGCGCTCCGGAGCGCCGCTTCAAGCCGAAAGACGCCGGGAAGCGGCACTTTCCTCCGGATAGCTCCGGAGCCGCGCTTCTGCTTCTCTAGTCATCTCTAGCTTAGCGAAAAGCTTTCCCACTCCAGTTGGCAAGGGGAGAGCGTACCTGCACTGCACACTAACCGCGGTTTGCAAAGAAAGAGGATTTGCTGCACATTCCAAGGACACGGCTCTTTCCGAGGCAATCTGCAACCTGCTGTCAGATGGAAGTGCTCTCTGCCCTCTCCTGCCCAGCTCTAGGTACTAGCGGGCACTTTCCAGCCTGGGCGAGGCAAACAACCTCCAGAGATGTCACAGAGCATAAGTGGAGCACAGATGCTCAAAAGCAGCAAAGCTGAAGAGCCTGGCTCAGCTTCACTAGTGTGCAATTGACTGACTGCGAAAAACAAAGCAGCAGAGCACCGGGCTTCTGGGCGCTGTGAAGGCAATTGCCAAAACCAGGCAGCTGCTCCTTCCCAAGCACAGGCAGCTGCCTATGTTCTTGCTTGTCGACAAACTCACCGCTGCCCTTCTTTTCAGCAGCTGCCACCGTCTTCTGTGCATCTCGGAGCCTCTGGCGACGAGCAAGACTTGCCAAGGTGGGACGCATCAGGACCAAGTCAAAACCCAGGCAAGTTGTCCTGGAACGCTTTCCATTCGCTTGCCGAGAGTGAATTCAAGAGGCAGGAGAGCGGCAGCCACCGTCCTCCGGCAGTCGGAAGGCTTGGCACACAAGCCCGCTTCTTTGCGGCTTCGTTCTTCGCCTCTTCCAAGCAATCGCGATCTCTGCTTCTCGGAGGCAAAGAAGCGGCTAATTCGCGCACAGCTCAGTAGAGCGGCAGCGCAGCGCTCCGGAGCGCCGCTTCAAGCCGAAAGATGCCGGGAAGCAGCACTTCCCTCCGGATAGCTCCGGAGCCGCGCTTCTGCTTCTCTAGTCGTCTCTAGCTTAGCGAAAAGCTTTCCCACTCCAGTTGGCAAGGGGAGAGCGTACCTGCACTGCACACTAACCGCGGTTTGCAAAGAAAGAGGATTTGCTGCACATTCCAAGGACACGGCTCTTTCCGAGGCAATCTGCAACCTGCTGTCAGATGGAAGTGCTCTCTGCCCTCTCCTGCCCAGCTCTAGGTACTAGCGGGCACTTTCCAGCCTGGGCGAGGCAAACCACCTCCAGAGATGTCACAGAGCATAAGTGGAGCACAGATGCTCAAAAGCAGCAAAGCTGAAGAGCCTGGCTCAGCTTCACTAGTGTGCAATTGACTGACTGCGAAAAACAAAGCAGCAGAGCACCGGGCTTCTGGGCGCTGTGAAGGCAATTGCCAAAACCAGGCAGCTGCTCCTTCCCAAGCACAGGCAGCTGCCTATGTTCTTGCTTGTCGACAAACTCACCGCTGCCCTTCTTTTCAGCAGCTGCCACCGTCTTCTGTGCATCTCGGAGCCTCTGGCGACGAGCAAGACTTGCCAAGGTGGGAGGCATCAGGACCAAGTCAAAACCCAGGCAAGTTGTCCTGGAACGCTTTCCATTCGCTTGCCGAGAGTGAATTCAACAGGCAGGAGAGCGGCAGCCACCGTCCTCCAACAGACGGAAGGCTTGGCACACAAGCCCGCTTCTTTGCGGCTTCGTTCTTCGCCTCTTCCAAGCAACCGCGATCTCTGCTTCTCGGAGGCGAAGAAGCGGCTAATTCGCGCACAGCTCAGTAGAGCGGCAGCGCAGCGCTCCGGAGCGCCGCTTCAAGCCGAAAGACGCCGGGAAGCGGCACTTTCCTCCGGATAGCTCCGGAGCCGCGCTTCTGCTTCTCTAGTCATCTCTAGCTTAGCGAAAAGCTTTCCCACTCCAGTTGGCAAGGGGAGAGCGTACCTGCACTGCACACTAACCGCGGTTTGCAAAGAAAGAGGATTTGCTGCACATTCCAAGGACACGGCTCTTTCCGAGGCAATCTGCAACCTGCTGTCAGATGGAAGTGCTCTCTGCCCTCTCCTGCCCAGCTCTAGGTACTAGCGGGCACTTTCCAGCCTGGGCGAGGCAAACAACCTCCAGAGATGTCACAGAGCATAAGTGGAGCACAGATGCTCAAAAGCAGCAAAGCTGAAGAGCCTGGCTCAGCTTCACTAGTGTGCAATTGACTGACTGCGAAAAACAAAGCAGCAGAGCACCGGGCTTCTGGGCGCTGTGAAGGCAATTGCCAAAACCAGGCAGCTGCTCCTTCCCAAGCACAGGCAGCTGCCTATGTTCTTGCTTGTCGACAAACTCACCGCTGCCCTTCTTTTCAGCAGCTGCCACCGTCTTCTGTGCATCTCGGAGCCTCTGGCGACGAGCAAGACTTGCCAAGGTGGGACGCATCAGGACCAAGTCAAAACCCAGGCAAGTTGTCCTGGAACGCTTTCCATTCGCTTGCCGAGAGTGAATTCAACAGGCAGGAGAGCGGCAGCCACCGTCCTCCGGCAGTCGGAAGGCTTGGCACACAAGCCCGCTTCTTTGCGGCTTCGTTCTTCGCCTCTTCCAAGCAATCGCGATCTCTGCTTCTCGGAGGCAAAGAAGCGGCTAATTCGCGCACAGCTCAGTAGAGCGGCAGCGCAGCGCTCCGGAGCGCCGCTTCAAGCCGAAAGATGCCGGGAAGCAGCACTTCCCTCCGGATAGCTCCGGAGCCGCGCTTCTGCTTCTCTAGTCGTCTCTAGCTTAGCGAAAAGCTTTCCCACTCCAGTTGGCAAGGGGAGAGCGTACCTGCACTGCACACTAACCGCGGTTTGCAAAGAAAGAGGATTTGCTGCACATTCCAAGGACACGGCTCTTTCCGAGGCAATCTGCAACCTGCTGTCAGATGGAAGTGCTCTCTGCCCTCTCCTGCCCAGCTCTAGGTACTAGCGGGCACTTTCCAGCCTGGGCGAGGCAAACCACCTCCAGAGATGTCACAGAGCATAAGTGGAGCACAGATGCTCAAAAGCAGCAAAGCTGAAGAGCCTGGCTCAGCTTCACTAGTGTGCAATTGACTGACTGCGAAAAACAAAGCAGCAGAGCACCGGGCTTCTGGGCGCTGTGAAGGCAATTGCCAAAACCAGGCAGCTGCTCCTTCCCAAGCACAGGCAGCTGCCTATGTTCTTGCTTGTCGACAAACTCACCGCTGCCCTTCTTTTCAGCAGCTGCCACCGTCTTCTGTGCATCTCGGAGCCTCTGGCGACGAGCAAGACTTGCCAAGGTGGGAGGCATCAGGACCAAGTCAAAACCCAGGCAAGTTGTCCTGGAACGCTTTCCATTCGCTTGCCGAGAGTGAATTCAACAGGCAGGAGAGCGGCAGCCACCGTCCTCCAACAGACGGAAGGCTTGGCACACAAGCCCGCTTCTTTGCGGCTTCGTTCTTCGCCTCTTCCAAGCAACCGCGATCTCTGCTTCTCGGAGGCGAAGAAGCGGCTAATTCGCGCACAGCTCAGTAGAGCGGCAGCGCAGCGCTCCGGAGCGCCGCTTCAAGCCGAAAGACGCCGGGAAGCGGCACTTTCCTCCGGATAGCTCCGGAGCCGCGCTTTCTGCTTCTCTAGTCATCTCTAGCTTAGCGAAAAGCTTTCCCACTCCAGTTGGCAAGGGGAGAGCGTACCTGCACTGCACACTAACCGCGGTTTGCAAAGAAAGAGGATTTGCTGCACATTCCAAGGACACGGCTCTTTCCGAGGCAATCTGCAACCTGCTGTCAGATGGAAGTGCTCTCTGCCCTCTCCTGCCCAAGCTCTAGGTACTAGCGGGCACTTTCCAGCCTGGCCGAGGCAAACAACCTCCAGAGATGTCACAGAGCATAAGTGGAGCACAGATGCTCAAAAGCAGCAAAGCTGAAGAGCCTGGCTCAGCTTCACTAAGTGTGCAATTGGACTGACTGCGAAAAACAAAGCAGCAGAGCACTGGGCTTCTGGGCGCTGTGAAGGCAATTGCCAAAACCAGGCAGCTGCTCCTTCCCAAGCACAGGCAGCTGCCTATGTTCTTGCTTGTCGACAAACTCACCGCATGCCCTTCTTTTCAGCAGCTGCCACCGTCTTCTGTGCATCTCGGAGCCTCTGGCGACGAGCAAGACTTGCCAAGGTGGGACGCATCAGGACCAAGTCAAACCCAGGCAAGTTGTCCTGGAACGCTTTCCATTCGCTTGCCGAGAGTGAATTCAACAGGCAGGAGAGCGGCAGCCACCGTCCTCCGGCAGTCGGAAGGCTTGGCACACAAGCCGCTTCTTTGCGGCTTCGTTCTCGCCTCTTCCAAGCAATCGCGATCTCTGCTTCTCGGAGGCAAGAAGCGGCTAATTCGCGGCACAGCTCAGTAGAGCGGCAGCGCAGCGCTCCGGAGCGCCGCTTCAAGCCGAAAGATGCCGGGAAGCAGCACTTCCCTCCGGATAGCTCCGGAGCCGCGCTTCTGCTTCTCTAGTCGTCTCTAGCTTAGCGAAAAGCTTTCCCACTCCAGTTGGCAAGGGGAGAGCGTACCTGCACTGCACACTAACCGGCGGTTTGCAAAGAAAGAGGATTTGCTGCACATTCCAAGGACACGGCTCTTTCCGAGGCAATCTGCAACCTGCTGTCAGATGGAAGTGCTCTCTGCCCTCTCCTGCCCAGCTCTATGGTACTAGCGGGCACTTTCCAGCCTGGCGAGGCAAACCACCTCCAGAGATGTCACAGAGCATAAGTGGAGCACAGATGCTCAAAAGCAGCAAAGCTGAAGAGCCTGGCTCAGCTTCACTAGTGTGCAATTGACTGACTGCGAAAACAAAGCAGCAGAGCACCGGGCTTCTGGGCGCTGTGAAGGCAATTGCCAAAACCAGGGCAGCTGCTCCTTCCCAAGCCAGGCAGCTGCCTATGTTTTGCTTGTCGACAAACTCACCGCTGCCTTCTTTTCAGCAGCTGCCCACCGTCTTCTGTGCATCTCGGAGGCCTCTGGCGACGAGCAAGACTTGCCAAGGTGGGACGCATCAGGACCAAGTCAAAACCCAGGCAAGTTGTCCTGGAACGCTTTCCATTCGCTTGCCGGAGAGTGAATCAAGAGGCAGGAGAGCGGCAGCCACCGTCCTCCGGCAGTCGGAAGGCTTGGCACACAAGCCCGCTTCTTTGCGGCTTCGTTCTTCGCCTCTTCCAAGCAACCGCGATCCTCTGCTTCTCGGAGGCGAAGAGCGCCTAATTCGCAGCACAGCTCAGTAGAGCGGCAGCGCAGCGCTCCGGAGCGCCGCTTCAAGCCGAAAGACGCCGGGAAGCGGCACTTTCCTCCGGATAGCTCCGGAGCCGCGCTTCTGCTTCTCTAGTCATCTCTAGCTTAGCGAAAAGCTTTCCCACTCCAGTTGGCAAGGGGAGGAGCGTACCTGCACTGCACACTAACCGCGGTTTGCAAAGAAAGAGGATTTGCTGCACATTCCAAGGACACGGCTCTTTCCGAGGCAATTCTGCAACCTGCTGTCAGATGGAAGTGCTCTCTGCCCTCTCCTGCCCAGCTCTAGGTACTAGCGGGCACTTTCCAGCCTGGGCGAGGCAAACCACCTCCAGAGATGTCACAGAGCATAAGTGGAGCACAGATGCTCAAAAGCAGCAAAGCTGAGAGCCTGGCTCAGCTTGACTAGTGTGCAATTGACTGACTGCGAAAACAAAGCAGCAGAGCACCGGGCTTCTGGGCGCTGTGAAGGGCAATTGCCAAAACCAGGCAGCTGCTCCTTCCCAAGCACAGGCAGCTGCCTATGTTCTTGCTTGTCGACAAACTCACCGCTGCCCTTCTTTTCAGCAGCTGCCACCGTCTTCTGTGCATCTCGGAGCCTCTGGCGACGAGCAAGACTTGCCAAGGTGGGAGGCATCAGGACCAAGTCAAAACCCAGGCAAGTTGTCCTGGAACGCTTTCCATTCGCTTGCCGAGAGTGAATTCAACAGGCAGGAGAGCGGCAGCCACCGTCCTCCGGCAGTCGGAAGGCTTGGCACACAAGCCCGCTTCTTTGCGGCTTCGTTCTTCGCCTCTTCCAAGCAATCGCGATCTCTGCTTCTCGGAGGCAAAGAAGCGGCTAATTCGCGCACAGCTCAGTAGAGCGGCAGCGCAGCGCTCCGGAGCGCCGCTCAAGCCGAAAGATGCCGGGAAGCAGCACTTCCCTCCGGATAGCTCCGGAGCCGCGCTTCTGCTTCTCTAGTCGTCTCTAGCTTAGCGAAAAGCTTTCCCACTCCAGTTGGCAAGGGGAGAGCGTACCTGCACTGCACACTAACCGCGGTTTGCAAAGAAAGAGGATTTGCTGCACATTCCAAGGACACACGGCTCTTTCCGAGGCAATCTGCAACCTGCTGTCAAGATGGAAGTGGCTCTCTGCCCTCTCCTGCCAGCTCTAGGTACTAGCGGGCACTTTCCAGCCTGGGCGAGGCAAACCACCTCCAGAGATGTCACAGAGCATAAGTGGAGCACAGATGCTCAAAAGCAGCAAAGCTGAAGAGCCTGGCTCAGCTTCACTAGTGTGCAATTGACTGACTGCGAAAAACAAAGCAGCAGAGCACCGGGCTTCTGGGCGCTGTGAAGGCAATTGCCAAAACCAGGCAAGCTGCTCCTTCCAAGCACAGGCAGCTGCCTATGTTCTTGCTTGTCGACAAACTCACCGCTGCCTTCTTTTCAGCAGCTGCCACGTCTTCTGTGCATCTCGGAGCCTCTGGCGACGAGCAAGACTTGCCAAGGTGGGACGCATCAGGACCAAGTCAAAACCCAGGCAAGTTGTCCTGGAACGCTTTCCATTCGCTTGCCGAGAGTGAATTCAACAGGCAGGAGAGCGGCAGCCACCGTCCTCCGGCAGTCGGAAGGCTTGGCACACAAGCCCGCTTCTTTGCGGCTTCGTTCTTCGCCTCTTCCAAGCAACCGCGATCTCTGCTTCTCGGAGGCGAAGAAGCGGCTAATTTCGCGCACAGCTCAGTAGAGCGGCAGCGCAGCGCTCCAGGAGCGCCCGCTTCAAGCCGAAAGACGCCGGGAAGCGGCACTTTCCTCCGGATAGCTCCGGAGCCCGCGCTTCTGCTTCTCTAGTCATCTCTAGCTTAGCGAAAAGCTTTCCCACTCCAGTTGGCAAGGGGAGAGCGTACCTGCACTGCACACTAACCGCGGTTTGCAAAGAAAAGAGGATTTGCTGCACATTGCAAGGACACGGCTCTTTCCGAGGCAATCTGCAACCTGCTGTCAGATGGAAGTGCTCTCTGCCCTCTCCTGCCCAGCTCTAGGTACTAGCGGGCACTTGCCAGCCTGGCCGAGGCAAACCACCTCCAGAGATGTCACAGAGCATAAGTGGAGCACAGATGCTCAAAAGCAGCAAAGCTGAAGAGCCTGGCTCAGCTTCACTAGTGTGCAATTGACTGACTGCGAAAAACAAAGCAGCAGAGCACCGGGCTTCTGGGCGCTGTGAAGGCAATTGCCAAAACCAGGCAGCTGCTCCTTCCCAAGCACAGGCAGCTGCCTATGTTCTTGCTTGTCGACAAACTCACCGCTGCCCTTCTTTTCAGCAGCTGCCACCGTCTTCTGTGCATCTCGGAGCCTCTGGCGACGAGCAAGACTTGCCAAGGTGGGACGCATCAGGACCAAGTCAAAACCCAGGCAAGTTGTCCTGGAATGCTTTCCATTCGCTTGCCGAGAGTGAATTCAACAGGCAGGAGAGCGGCAGCCGCCGTCCTCCAGAAGTCGGAAGGATTCGCACACAAGCCCGCTTTTTGCGGCTTCGTTCTTCGCCTCTACCAAGCAACCGCGATCTCTGCTTCTCGGAGGCGAAGAAGCGGCTAATTCGCGCACAGCTCAGTAGAGCGGCAGCAAAGCGCTCCGGAGCGCCGCTTCAAGTCGAAAGATGCCGGGAAGCGGCACTTCCCTCAGGATAGCTCCGGAGCCGCGCTTCTTCTTCTCTAGTAGTCTCTATCTTAGCGAAAAGCTTTCCCGCTCCATTTGGCAAGGCAAGAGAGTACCGGCACTGCACACTAACCGCGGTTTGCAAAGAAAGAGGATTTGCTGCACATTCCAAGGACACGGCTGTTTCTGAGGCAATCTGCAACCTGCTGTCAGATGGAAGTGCTCTCTGCCCTCTCCTGCCCAGCTCTAGGTACTAGCGGGCACTTTCCAGCCTGGCCGAGGCAAACAACCTCGAGAGATGTCACAGAGCCTAAGTGGAGCACAGATGCTCAAAAGCAGCAAAGCTGAAGAGCCTGGCTCAGCTTCACTAGTGTGCAATTGACTGACTGCGAAAAACAAAGCAGCAGAGCACCGGGCTTCTGGGCGCTGTGAAGGCAATTGCCAAAACCAGCAGCTGCTCCTTCCCAAGCACAGGCAGCTGCCTATGTTCTTGCTTGTCGACAAACTCACCGCTGCCCTTCTTTTCAGCAGCTGCCACCGTCTTCTGTGCATCTCGGAGCCTCTGGCGACGAGCAAGACTTGCCAAGGTGGGACGCATCAGGACCAAGTCAAAACCCAGGCAAGTTGTCCTGGAACGCTTTCCATTCGCTTGCCGAGAGTGAATTCAAGAGGCAGGAGAGCGGCAGCCCACCGTCCTCCAGCAGTCGGAAGGCTTGGCACACAAGCCCGCTTCTTTGCGGCTTCGTTCTTCGCCTCTTCCAAGCAACCGCGATCTCTGCTTCTCGGAGGCGAAGAAGCGGCTAGTTCGCGCACAGCTCAGTAGAGCGGCAGCGGAGCGCTCCGGAGCGCCGCTTCAGTCGAAAGATGCCGGGAACAGGCACGTCCCTCCGGATGCATCTGGAGCCGCGCTTCTGCTTCTCTAGTCGTCTCTATCTTAGCGAAAAGCTTTCCCACTCCATTTGGCAAGGGGAGAGTGTACCTGCACTGCACACTAACCGCGGTTTGCAAAGAAAGAGGATTTGCTGCACATTCCAAGGACACGGCTCTTTCCGAGGCAATCTGCAACCTGCTGTCAGATGGAAGTGCTCTCTGCCCTCTCCTGCCCAGCTCTAGCTACTAGCGGGCACTTTCCAGCCTGGGCGAGGCAAACAACCTCCAGAGATGTCACAGAGCATAAGTGGAGCACAGATGCTCAAAAGCAGCAAAGCTGAAGAGCCTGGCTCAGCTTCACTAGTGTGCAATTGACTGACTGCGAAAAACAAAGCAGCAGAGCACCGGGCTTTCTGGGCGCTGTGAAGGCAATTGCCAAAAACCAGGCAGCTGCTCCTTCCCAAGCACAGGCAGCTGCCTATGTTCTTGCTTGTCGACAAACTCACCGCTGCCCTTCTTTTCAGCAGCTGCCACCGTCTTCTGTGCATCTCGGAGCCTCTGGCGACGAGCAAGACTTGCCAAGGTGGGACGCATCAGGACCAAGTCAAAACCCAGGCAAGTTGTCCTGGAACGCTTTCCATTCGCTTGCCGAGAGTGAATTCAACAGGCAGGAGAGCGGCAGCCACCGTCCTCCAACAGACGGAAGGCTTGGCACACAAGCCCGCTTCTTTGCGGCTTCGTTCTTCGCCTCTTCCAAGCAACCGCGATCTCTGCTTCTCGGAGGCGAAGAAGCGGCTAATTCGCGCACAGCTCAGTAGAGCGGCAGCGCAGCGCTCCGGAGCGCCGCTTCAAGCCGAAAGACGCCGGGAAGCGGCACTTTCCTCCGGATAGCTCCGGAGCCGCGCTTCTGCTTCTCTAGTCATCTCTAGCTTAGCGAAAGCTTTCCCACTCCAGTTGGCAAGGGGAGAGCGTACCTGCACTGCACACTAACCGCGGTTTGCAAAGAAAGAGGATTTGCTGCACATTCCAAGGACACGGCTCTTTCCGAGGCAATCTGCAACCTGCTGTCAGATGGAAGTGCTCTCTGCCCTCTCCTGCCCAGCTCTAGGTACTAGCGGGCACTTTCCAGCCTGGGCGAGGCAAACAACCTCCAGAGATGTCACAGAGCATAAGTGGAGCACAGATGCTCAAAAGCAGCAAAGCTGAAGAGCCTGGCTCAGCTTCACTAGTGTGCAATTGACTGACTGCGAAAAACAAAGCAGCAGAGCACCGGGCTTCTGGGCGCTGTGAAGGCAATTGCCAAAACCAGGCAGCTGCTCCTTCCCAAGCACAGGCAGCTGCCTATGTTCTTGCTTGTCGACAAACTCACCGCTGCCCTTCTTTTCAGCAGCTGCCACCGTCTTCTGTGCATCTCGGAGCCTCTGGCGACGAGCAAGACTTGCCAAGGTGGGACGCATCAGGACCAAGTCAAAACCCAGGCAAGTTGTCCTGGAACGCTTTCCATTCGCTTGCCGAGAGTGAATTCAAGAGGCAGGAGAGCGGCAGCCACCGTCCTCCGGCAGTCGGAAGGCTTGGCACACAAGCCCGCTTCTTTGCGGCTTCGTTCTTCGCCTCTTCCAGCAATCGCGATCTCTGCTTCTCGGAGGCAAAGAAGCGGCTAATTCGCGCACAAGCTCAGTAGAGCGGCAGCGCAGCGCTCCGAGCGCCGCTTCAAGCCGAAAGATGCCGGGGAAGCAGCACTTCCCTCCGGATAGCTCCGGAGCCGCGCTTCTGCTTCTCTAGTCGTCTCTAGCTTAGCGAAAAGCTTTCCCACTCCAGTTGGCAAGGGGAGAGCGTACCTGCACTGCACACTAACCGCGGTTTGCAAAGAAAGAGGATTTGCTGCACATTCCAAGGACACGGCTCTTTCCGAGGCAATCTGCAAACCTGCTGTCAGATGGAAGTGCTCTCTGCCCTCTCCTGCCCAGCTCTAGGTACTAGCGGGCACTTTCCAGCCTGGGCGAGGCAAAACCACCTCCAGAGATGTCACAGAGCATAAGTGGAGCACAGATGCTCAAAAGCAGCAAAGCTGAAGAGCCTGGCTCAGCTTCACTAGTGTGCAATTGACTGACTGCGAAAAACAAAGCAGCAGAGCACCGGGCTTCTGGGCGCTGTGAAGGCAATTGCCAAAACCAGGCAGCTGCTCCTTCCCAAGCACAGGCAGCTGCCTATGTTCTTGCTTGTCGACAAACTCACCGCTGCCCTTCTTTTCAGCAGCTGCCACCGTCTTCTGTGCATCTCGGAGCCTCTGGCGACGAGCAAGACTTGCCAAGGTGGGAGGCATCAGGACCAAGTCAAAACCCAGGCAAGTTGTCCTGGAACGGCTTTCCATTCGCTTGCCGAGAGTGAATTCAACAGGCAGGAGAGCGGCAGCCACCGTCCTCCAACAGACGGAAGGCTTGGCACACAAGCCCGCTTCTTTGCGGCTTCGTTCTTCGCCTCTTCCAAGCAACCGCGATCTCTGCTTCTCGGAGGCGAAGAAGCGGCTAATTCGCGCACAGCTCAGTAGAGCGGCAGCGCAGCGCTCCGGAGCGCCGCTTCAAGCCGAAAGACGCCGGGAAGCGGCACTTTCCTCCGGATAGCTCCGGAGCCGCGCTTCTGCTTCTCTAGTCATCTCTAGCTTAGCGAAAAGCTTTCCCACTCCAGTTGGCAAGGGGAGAGCGTACCTGCACTGCACACTAACCGCGGTTTGCAAGAAAGAGGATTGCTGCACATTCCAAGGACAACGGCTCTTTCCGAGGCAATCTGCAACCTGCTGTCAGATGGAAGTGCTCTCTGCCCTCTCCTGCCCAGCTCTAGGTACTAGCGGGCACTTTCCAGCCTGGGCGAGGCAAACAACCTCCAGAGATGTCACAGAGCATAAGTGGAGCACAGATGCTCAAAAAGCAGCAAAGCTGAAGAGCCTGGCTCAGCTTCACTAGTGTGCAATTGACTGACTGCGAAAAACAAAGCAGCAGAGCACCGGGCTTCTGGGC
>NW_027100039.1:0-29109 GCF_031753505.1 Anomalospiza imberbis
ACAGGTGACACACACAGGTGACACACACAGGTGACACACACACAGGTGACCCACACACAGGTGACACACACAGAGGTGACACACACACAGGTACACACACAGGTGACACACACACAGGTGACACACACAGGTGACACACACACAGGTGACACACACAGGTGACACACACAGGTGACACACAACACAGGTGACACACGGACAGGTGACACACACACAGGTGACACACACACTGGTGACACACGGACAGGTGACACACACAGGTGACACACACAGGTGACACACACACAGGTGACACACGGACAGGTGACACACACACAGGTGACACGACACAGGTGACACACACAGGTGACACACACACAGGTGACACACACACAGGTGACACACACACAGGTGACACACAGGTGACACACACAGGTGAGACAGTTTCTTGTTCTGGAACTGCAGAATCTCCACGTCCATCACCTCCTGCACAGGTGAGTGCCCTGTACCCAGCTGTGCCCAGGTGTGCCCTCACCTGTCCCAGGTGTATCCCAGATGTATCCCAGCTGTGCCCAGATGTGCCCTCACCTGTCCCAGGTGTGCCCCAGCTGTGCCCAGCTGTGCCCTCACCTGTCCCAGGTGTACCCAGCTGTACCCAGGTGTGCCCAGCTGTGCCCAGGGTGTGCCCAGCTGTACCCAGGTGTCCCCAGGTGTATACCAGCTCTATCCCAGGTGTGCCCAGGTGCCCCCAGGTGTACCCAGGTGCCCCCAGGTGCCCCCAGGTGTGCCCAGGTGTGCCCAGGTGTCCCCCAGGTGTGCCCAGGTGTCCCCAGTGTGCCCCAGGTGTCCCCAGGTGTGCCCAGGTGTCCCCAGGTGTGCCCAGGTGTGCCCCAGGTGTCCCCAGGTGCCCCAGGTGTATCCCAGGTGCCCCCAGGTGTGCCCAGGTGTATCCCAGGTGCCCCCAGGTGTGCCCAGGTGTATCCCAGGTGCCCCCAGCTGTACCCAGTTGCCGCCAGGTGCCACCAGGTGCCCCCAGGTGTCCCCAGGTGCCCCCAGGTGTTCCCAGGTGTCACCAGGTGTGCCCAGGTGTGCCCAGGTGCCCCCAGCTGTACCCAGGTGCCCCCAGGTGTGCCCAGGTGCCCCCAGGTGTTCCCAGGTGTCCCCAGGTGTGCCCAGGTGTCCCCAGGTGTGTCCCCAGGTGTGCCCCAGGTGTCCCCAGGTGTGCCCATGTGTGCCCCGGTGCCCCCAGGTGTGCCCAGGTGTGCCCAGGTGTGCCCAGGTGTGCCCAGGTGCCCCCAGGTGTGCCCAGGTGTGCCCAGGTGTCCCCAGGTGTCCCCAGGTGTCCCCAGGTGTGCCCAGGTGTGCCCAGGTGTATCCCAGGTGTGCCCAGGTGTGCCCAGGTGTGCCCAGGTGTGCCCAGGTGTATCCCAGGTGTGCCCAGGTGTCCCCAGGTGTGCCCAGGTGTGCCCAGGTGTGCCCAGGTGTATCCCAGGTGTGCCCAGGTGTGCCCAGGTGTATCCCAGGTGTGCCCAGGTGTCCCCAGGTGTGCCCAGGTGTGCCCAGGTGTGCCCAGGTGCCCCCCAGGTGTCCCCAGGTGCGCTCACCGTGGAGGAGATGCCCCCCAGGCGCAGGGGCTCGATCAGGGTGGTCGGGGGCTGCTCCTCCCGGGGGGGTCTCTTCTCGGGGGGGCCCCCCCCCGGCCTCGGGGGGTCCCCGCTTGGCGCCGACCCCCGCCATGGACACCTGGGGACAGGTGAGCGTTGAGGGGGACAGGTGAGGATTTGGGGGATTTTGGGGGGATTTTAGATGATTTTGGGGGGACTTTAGGTGATTTTGGGGGGTTCGGTGGGATTTTGGGGGTTTTAAGGTGATTTTGGGGGGGTTTTAAAGTGATTTTGGGGGATTTTGGGGGGGTGATTTTGGGGGGATTTTGGGGGGTCCCCGCTTTGCAACGACCCCCGCCAAGGACACCTGAGGGGACAGGTGAGGGTTGAGGGGGACAGGTGAGGATTTGGGGGATTTTGGGGGGATTTTGGGGGGATTTTAGGTGATTTTGGGGGGCTTGGGGGGATTTTGGGGGGGTTTAAGGTGATTTTGGGGGGACTCGCAGGGATTTTGGGGGGTCCCCGCTTGGCGCCCACCCCCGCCATGGACACCTGGGGACAGGTGAGAGTTGAGGGGAACAGGAGAGAGATTTTGTGGGATTTTGGGGGGATTTTGGGGGGGATTTTGGGGGGCTTGGGGGGATTTTGGGGGGGTTTAAGGTGATTTTGGGGGATTTGGGGGGATTTGGGGGGTTTAAGGTGATTTTGGGGGGTTTTAGGTGATTTTGGGGGGACTCGGAGGGATTTTGGGGGGTCCCCGCTTGGCCCCGACCCCCGCCAAGGACACCTGAGGGGACAGGTGAGGGTTGAGGGGGACAGGTGAGGATTTGGGGGATTTTGGGGGGCCTTAAGGTGATTTTGGGGGTTTAAAAGTGATTTTGGGGCGGATTTAAGACAATTTTGGGGGATTTAATGTAATTTTGGGGGGTTTAAGGTGATTTTGGGGGGATTTTGGGGGGTCCCCGCTTGGCCCCGACCCCCGCCATGGACACCTGAGGGGACAGGTGAGGGTTGAGGGGGACAGGTGAGGATTTGGGGGGATTTTGGGGGGCTTAAGGTGATTCTGGGGGGATTTAAGACAATTTGGGGGGGTGATTTTGGGGGGATTTTGGGGGGGTCCCCGCTTGGCGCCCACCCCCGCCATGGACACCTTAGGGGACAGGTGAGGGTTGAGGGAGACAGGTGAGGATTTGGGGGATTTTGGGGGGGGTTGGGGGATTTTGGGGGGCTTGTGGGGATTTTGGGGGGTTTTAAGGTGATTTTGGGGGGTTTAAGGTGATTTTGGGGGGACTTGGAGGGATTTTGGGGGTCCCCGCTTGGCCCCGACCCCCGCCATGGACACCTGAGGGGACAGGTGAGGGTTGAGGGGGACAGGTGAGGATTTGGGGGATTTTGGGGGGCCTTAAGGTGATTTTGGGGTGTTTAAAGTGATTTTGGGGGGATTTAAGACAATTTTGGGGGGATTTAATGTAATTTTGGGGGGGTTTTAAGGTGATTTTGGGGGGATTTTGGGAGTTCCTGCTTGGCGCCGACCCCCGCCATGGACACCTGAGGGGACAGGTGAGGGTTGAGGGGGACAGGTGAGGATTTGGGGGATTTTGGGGGGCCTTAAGGTGATTTTGGGGGTTTAAAGTGATTTTGGGGGGATTTAAGACAATTTTGGGGGATTTAATGTAATTTTGGGGGGTTTAAGGTGATTTTGGGGGATTTGGGGGGATTTTGGGGGTTTTAAGGTGATTTTGGGGGGTTTTAGGTGATTTTGAGGGGATTTTGGGGGTCCCCGCTTGGCCCCGACCCCCGCCAAGGACACCTGAGGGGACAGGTGAGGGTTGAGGGGGACAGGTGAGGAGTTGGGGGATTTTGGGGGGGCTTAAGGTGATTTTGGGGGGTTTGGGGGGATTTTGGGGGGATTTAAGGTGATTTTGGGGGGTTTAAGCTGATTTTGGGGGGGTTCGGTGGGATTTTGGGGGGTTTAAGGTGATTTTGGGGGGATTTAAGGTGATTTTGGAGGGTTTTAAGGTGATTTTAGGGGGGTTGGCGGCATTTTGGCAGTTTAAGGTGATTTTTAGGGGATATTTAAGGTAATTTTGGGGGGGTTTAAGGTGATTTTGGGGGATATTTAAGGTGATTTTGGAGAATTTAAGGTAATTTTGGGGGAGTTTAAGGTGATTTTGGGGGATATTTAAGGTAATTTTGGAGGATTTAAGGTGATTTTGGGGGAGTTTAAGGTAATTTTGGAGGGTTTAAGATGATTTTGGGGGGATTTAAGACAATTTTGGGGGGGCTAATGTGATTTTGGGGGATATTTCAAGTAATTTTGGGGGGGTTTAAGGTGATTTTGGGGTTCTCTGCTTGGCCCCAACCCCTGCCAAGGACACCTGGGGGACAGGTGAGGGGTTGGGGAGACAAGCGAGAGATTTGGGGGAATTTTGGGCGTTTTTAGGAAGATTTCGAGAAATTCTGGGGGGATTTTGAGGAATTTTGGAGGGTCCTGTGTGGGATCTGGGGGGATTTAAGGTGATTTTGGGGGAAATTGGACAGATTTTGGGGGGTTTCGGGTCAATTTTTGGATGGAATAGGGAAAAACTGGGGGTTTTGGAGTCCTTTTGGGAGGCTCTAAATGTTTTTGAAGAGAACTTTGGGAAATTTTGGGGGGGCTCGAGGGTCTGGGGGAGCCTTTGAGAGACATTTTTGGTTTTCCGGAAGATTTTGGGGAGGACCCTGAAAATTTGGGGGACTTTTGGGGAGAATTTCGAGAAAGGATTGTGGGATTTTGGGGGGATTCGAGCGAATTTTGGGTGAAAAAAGGAAAATGTGGGGGTGTTTGGGGACGCGAGGGGGGATTGGGGGGGGGGGTCCCAGCATGAGAATTTGGGGGAGATTTCGAGCATTTTGGGGAAATTTCAGAATATTTGGGGGAAATTTTGGAGGAATCTGGGGATATTTTGGCAGATTTTGGGGATATTTTGGAGGATTTGGGGAGATTCCGGAGGATTTGGAGAAAATTTCGGAGCATTTCGGGCCGCCGGGAGCATCGGCAGGGATTTGATCGCTCCCGGAACGAAATTTTGGGGGAATTTGGGGATTTTTTGAAGGACAAAGTGGCCTGGACGTCAGCGGATGGAACTGAGGGGCTGCGAGGGGGGCAGCAGAGGGAATTTGGGGCGTTTTGGGCGGAATTCGAGCGATTTTCGGCCCTTGCAGAGCTCAGCGCCGCCTGAGGCGCCAAAATGGCGGCCTGAGGGAACCGTGAGGGGCGAGGGCAGCAACGGCGCCCTCGGAGCGGCCCGGGAAGGCTCCGGGGGGTTTCGGGGGTGGTTCCGAAAGGATTTGGGGTGGTTTTGGGTCGATTTCCAGCGATTTTGGGGGTTTTTTGGGGGTTTTTTTAAGGGCCCTTCCCGCCCCCCCCTCAGAGCTCACCGGAGCCGGAGCCGCCGTCAGCGCCCCCAAGCGGCGCGGCGGCGCCGCACAAGCCCGGGCCACGCCCACCGCCAGCGCTGATTGGCTGGTTGTCGTTAGCCACGCCCTCACTCCCCGCCTTTACGCGTTTTGATTGGCTGCGCCGTCTTAGCCACGCCCATGTCGCCATGGTAACGGCGAAGGGACGGCACAATGAGGGGCCCGCGGCTCTTAAAGGGGTAACGGGAAGCTCTTAAAGTGGCGATGGTGGCGGTGGGGCCCCCACAAACCTGTTTTTGGGAATTTTGGGGATCCCCCGGGAATTTTGGGGACCCCTGGGACTTTTGGGGACCCTCGGGTACTTTTGGGGACCCCCAGAACACGCCAAGACCATTTAGGGACTTTCTAAGACCTCTGAGTCCCACCCAAAAATACTCAAATCCCCAAAACGGACCCCCAAAATCCACCCCCAAGGCCAAAAATCCTCCCCAAAATATTTTGGGGGCTCCCCAAAGACCCTCTGGGACCCCTCAAAAAACTGAGACACTAAAACCTCTCTGGGGACCCCCAAAATTCTCCCCAGAGCCCCCCAAAATCCACCCAAACCCCCCAAAATCACCAAATTCCATTCAGGACCCCCCCAAAATTCTCCCGAATCCCCCCCAAAATCAACCAAATTCCATTTAGGACCCCCCAAAATTCTCCCGAATCCCATTCAGGACCCCCCAAAATTCTCCCGAATCCCCCCAAAATCACAAAATTCCCATTCAGCACCCCCCAAAAATTCTCTTAAATCCCCCCAAAATCACAAAATTCCCATTCAGGACCCCCCAAAATTCTCCCAAATCCCCCCCAAAATCACCGAATTCCATTCAGGACCCCCCAAAATTCTCCCAAATCCCCCCCCAAAATCACCGAATTCCATTCAGGACCCCCCAAAATTCTCCCGAATCCCCCCAAAATCACCGAATTCCATTCAGGACCCCTCAAAATTCTCTTAAATCCCACCAAAATCACCGAATTCCGTTCAGGGACCCTCCAAAATCACCAAATTCCATTTAGGACCCCCCCAAAATTCTCCCGAATCCCCCCAAAATCACCAAATTCCATTCAGGACCCCCCCAAAATTCTCCCAAATCCCCCCCAAAATCACCAAATTCCATTCAGGACCCCCCAAAATTCTCCCGAATCCCCCCAAAATCACCGAATTCCATTCAGGACCCCCCCAAAATTCTCCCGAATCCCCCCAAAATCACAAAATTCCCATTCAGGACCCCCCAAAATTCTCCCAAATCCCCCCCAAAATCACCAAATTCCATTCAGGACCCCCCAAAATTCTCCCAAACCCCCCAAAATCACCAAATTCCATTCGGGACCCCCCTTAAATTCTCCCGAATCCCCCCAAAATCACCGAGTTCCATTCAGGACCCCTCAAAATTCTCCGAATCCCCCCAAAATCGCCAAATTCCGTTCAGGACCCCCCCCAAAATTCTCCCGAATCCCCCCAAAATCACCGAATTCCATTCAGGACCCCCCCAAAATTCTCCCAAATTCCATTCAGGACCCCCCAAAATTCTCCCAAATCCCCCCAAAATCGCCAAATTCCATTCGGGAACCCCCAAAATTCTCCCGAATCCCCCCAAAATCGCCAAATTCCATTCGGGACCCCCCCAAAATCACCGAATTCCATTCAGCAACCCCCCCAAAATTCTCCCGAATCCCCCCAAAATCACCGAATTCCATTCAGGACCCCCCAAAATTCTCCCGAATCCCCCCAAAATTCTCCCCAAATTCCATTCAGGACCCCTCAAAATTCTCTTAAATCCCCCCAAAATCACCAAATTCCATTCAGGACCCCCCAAAATCACCAAATTCCGTTCAGGACCCCCCAAAATCACCAAATTCCATTCAGGACCCCCCCAAAATTCTCCCGAATCCCCCCAAAATCACCAAATTCCATTCAGGACCCCCCCAAAATTCTCCCGAATCCCCCCAAAATCACAAAATTCCCATTCAGGACCCCCCAAAATTCTCTTAAATCCCCCAAAATCACCAAATTCCCATTCAGGACCCCCCAAAATTCTCCCAAATCCCCCCCAAAATCACCAAATTCCATTCAGGACCCCCCAAAATCCTCCCGAATCCCCCCAAAATCACCAAATTCCATTCAGGACCCCCCAAAATTCTCCCGAATCCCCCCCAAAATCACCGAATTCCATTAAGGACCCCCCAAAATTCTCCCAAATTCCATTCAGGACCCCCCAAAATCCTCCCGAATCCCCCCAAAATCACCAAATTCCATTCAGCACCCCCCAAAATTCTCCCGAATCCCCCCAAAATCACCGAATTCCATTCAGGACCCCCCAAAATTGCCCCCAAATTCCCCCAGTTCCCACCAAGTCTTCCCAAATCCCCCCAAATTCCCCCCCCCAATCCGAAAAGAACCCCAAAACCGCTCTGAGACTCCCAGGGGACCCCCAAAAATCTCTCTGGGATCCCCAAAATTCCCCTCACCCCTGAAAGAACCCCAAAACCTCTTGGGGACCCCCCCAAAATCACCCTGGGAACCCCAAAACCTGTCTCCGACCCCTGGCGACCCCCAAAATCTCTCTGGGGACCCCAAAACTCCTCTGGGCCCCCCAAAATTCCCCCCGCCCTCAAAAGAACCCCAAAACGTCTCTGAGAGCTCCAGGGGACCCCCAAAATCTCTCTGGGAATACCAAAAATCCTCTGGGACCCCCAAAATTCCCCCTGCCCTCAAAGGACCCCAAAATCTCTTGAGGACCCCCAGGGAACCCCCAAAATCACCCTGGGAACCCCAAAACTCCTCTGGGACCCCCAAAATTCCCCCCGTTCTCAAAAGAACCCCAAAACGTCTCTGAGACCCCCCGGGGACCCCCAAAATCCCTCCGGGGACCCCAAAACTCCTTTTGGACCCCCAAAATTCCCCCTGCCTTAAAAGAACCCCAAAACGTCTCTGAGACCCCCTGGGAACCCCCAAAATCTCTCCAGGGACCCCAAGACTCCTCCCACCCTGAAAAGAGCCCCAAAACATCTCTGAGACCCCCAGGGGACCCCCAAAATCTCTCTGGGAACCCCAAAACTCCTCTGGGACCCCCAAAATTCCCCCCGCCCTTAAAAGAACCCCAAAACATCTCTGAGACCACCCAGGGGTCCCCCAAAATCTCTCCAGGGACGCCAAAATTCCTCTGGGACCCCCAAAATTCCCCCCGCCCTTAAAAGAACCCCAAAACGTCTCTGAGACCCCCAGGGGACGCCCAAAATCTCTCCAGGGACCCCAAAACTCCTCTGGGACCCCCAAAATTCCCCCTGCCCTCAAGAGAACCCCAAAACGTCTCTGAGACCCCCAGGGGACGCCCAAAATCTCTCCGAGAACCCCAAAATTTCCTCCACCCCTGAAAGAACCCCAAAACCTCTTGAGGACCCCCAGGGGACCCCCAAAATCTCTCCGGGCACCCCAAAACTCCTCTGGGACCCCCAAAATTCCCCCCACCCTGAAAAGAACCCCAAAACCTCTCTGAGACCCCCTGGGGACCCCCAAAATCTCTCTGGGAACCCCAAAATTCCCCCTGCCCTCAAGAGAGGCTCAAAATATCTCTGAGACCCCCCCGGGGACCCCCAAAATCTCTCCGGGGACCCTCAAAATTCCTCCCACCCTTAAAAGAACGCCAAAACCTCTTGAGGACCCCCAGGGGACCCCCAAAATCTCTCCAGGGACCCCAAAACTCCTCTGGGACCCCCAAAATTCCCCCCACCCTTAAAAGAACCCCAAAACGTCTCTGAGACCCCCTGGGGACCCCCAAAATCTCTCCGGGGACCCCCAAAATTCCTCCCACCCTTAAAAGAACCCCAAAACATCTCTGAGACCCCCCCGGGGACCCCCAAAATCTCTCTGGGCACCCCAAAACTCCTCTGGGACCCCCAAAATTCCCCCCGCCCTTAAAAGAACCCCAAAACCTCTCTGAGACCCCCTGGGGACCCCCAAAATCTCTCCGGGGACCCCAAAACTCCTCCCACCCCTGAAAGAACCCCAAAACATCTCTGAGACTCCCAGGGGACCCCCAAAATCACCCTGGGAACCCCAAAACTCCTCTGGGACCCCCAAAATTCCCCCCACCCTGAAAAGAACCCCAAAACCTCTCTGAGACCCCCTGGGGACCCCCAAAATCTCTCTGAGAACCCCAAAACTCCTCTGGGACCCCCAAAATTCCCCCCGCTCTCAAAAGAACCCCAAAACGTCCCTGAGATCCCCAAGGGGACCCCCAAAATCTCTCTGGGACCCCCAAAATTCCCCCTGCCCTCAAGAGAGCCTCAAAATATCTCTGAGACCCCCCAGGGGACCCCCAAAATCTCTCCGAGGACCCCAAAATTCCTCTGGGACCCCCAAAAATCCCCTCCCCCCATAAGAACCCCAAAGCCCCACCCCCAGCCCCCCCCCCAAGGTGCCCCAAAATCCCCCTCCCCCACCCCAAGACCTGTGCCGGGGGGGAAGGGGGGGGGGGGGTCCCCAAAACTCGGGAATTTTTAACCCTTTTTATTCATCGCAGGAAAAGCTTCGACCGCTGCTCTGACAGGGTGGGGGAGGGGTGGAAAACCCCCCCCCCCCCCCGGGACCCCACCCCCACCCCGAAAACCCGGCCCCGCCCCCCCGGGCCCAGCACAAAGCACCTTTGCATAGATCGGGTTCAAAAGGAACCAATTTTACAACGAGGGGGGAGGGGATCGGCCCCCCCCAGGAACAGGGGGGGAAGCGCCCCTCCCCCACCCCCAGACCCCCCGAACTCTGCTGGGCACGGTCCTGAAACAAGATGGCCGCCGGGAGGCAAGATGGCCGCCAGGATTCAAAATGGTTGCCGGGAGTCATGGGAGTTGGCAGGAGGCAAGATGGCTGCCGGGTTTCAGTATCAGCACGTAGTCAAGATGGCTGCCAGGAGTCAAGATGGCTGCTGGGCATGACGGGAGCTGTTGGGAGGCAAGATGGCCGCCAGGATTTGGTGTCAGCTCGTAGTCAAGATGGCTGCCAGGAACTAAGATGGTTGTCGGGAGTCAACGACGTTGGCAGGAGGCAAGATGACCGCCAGGTTTCGGTGTCAGCTTGTGGTCAAGATGGCTGCCAGGAACCAAGATGGCCACCGGCTATTCTGGTCAGTTCATAGTCAAAATGGCTGCCGGGAACCAAGATGGCCGACAGGTATTCTGGTCAGTTCATAGTCAAGATGGCTGCCAGGAACCAAGATGGCTCCTGGGCGTCAACAAAGTTGGTGGGAGGCAAGATGGCCGCTGGCTTCCATGGTCTGCTCGTGGCCAAGATGGCTGCTGGGTCACGTGTTGGCAAGAGTCAAGGTGGCCACAAGGAGACAAAATGCCTGCCAAGCTTTTACATCTTCTCGTGGTCAAGATGGCCGCCAGGAACCAAGATGGCTGCCAGGAGCCACCAAAGTTGGTGAGAATTAAGATGGCCGCTGGGCTTTGTGGTCTTTTCGCGGTCAAGATGGCCACCAGGAACCAAGATGGCTGCCAGGAGTCACAGATGTTGCCGAGATGCGACACAGCTGCCAGGTTTTGATGTCGCCTCGTGGTCAAGATGGCTGCCACCAGTCAAGATGGCCCCCAGGAGGCAAAATGGCCACCTGGTTTCAGTGATTGAGGTCAAGATGGCCCCCAGATCACGTGATGCTAAGATCAAGATGGCTGCCAGGAAGCAAGATGGCCGCCGGCTTTTGGTGTCCCCTCATGGTCAAGATGGCTGCAAGGTTCAAAATGGCGCCAGGGCTGAGCCAAGATGGCCGCCTCAGAGCCACTGCCAAGATGGCTGCCGATGATGACATCGATTTCAAGATGGCCACCGTTTGTGATGTCACCAATTAAATGGTGACGTCACCAAGTCCAACATGGCCGCCAGTTCTGACTGAGAGGCGCCACCCATGATATCACCAGGATCAAGATGGCCACCGGATCTGACGTCATCACAGTCAAGATGGCCGCCCACAATGACGTCACCACGTCCGTTATTAGCTCACGTTCCAAAATGGCTGCCTGTGATGACGTCACTAAACGCAAGATGGCCGCCGGCAGTGATGTCACAGATCCGCAAAGTCGGCCATGTTTGATTCACTGTGGCGGCCATCTTGGGGTAGTGGCAGCCATCTTGGAAATGCCCTGGCAGCCATTTTGTGACCACACCCCATTTCATGGCAGCCATCTTGGGGTCACTCAGGGGTCACTTTGTCGGCCATTTTGCAGCCGCTGTCGGCCATTTTGTGAACCCCCAACTTGGACCCCTCATGGCGGCCATATTGGGGTCACCTACAGGTCACAGTGTCGGCCATTTTGGTTCCCCTCAGGCCTCACCCTTTCAGCCATATTGGGGTCAATCAAAGGTCACCGTGTCGGCCATATTGGGGTCACTTTGTCGGCCATTTTGGAGCATTAGAGGTTGACCTGTCAGCCATATTGGGGCCACCCTGTCAGCCATCTTGGGATCAACCGAAGGCCACCGTGTCAGCCATTTTGGGGTCACTCAGAGGTCACTGCTGCGTATTTTGGGCTCTCTTTGTCGGCCATTTTGGGGCATTAGGGGTTGCCCTGTCAGCCATGTTGGAATCACCACCACGTCAGCCATACTGGGGTCAACCAAAGGTCACCACGTCCGCCATATTGGAATTACCCACAGATCACGTGACCACATCCAGGCTACAATCGGCCATTTTGAGCCCCATCAACCATTCTACATTAACTCCGTCGGCCATTTTCTGTTTCCCCCGCTGTCAGCCATTTTGTGCCCATCCCACTGACGGCCATTTTGTGTTCCTCCCACCATCGGCCATTTTGAGGCCAACCCACCGACGGCCATTTTGAGTTCCTCCCGCTGTCAGACATTTTGTGCCCATCCCACTGACGGCCATTTTGTGTTCCTCCCACCATCAGCCATTTTGAGGCCATCCCACCGATGGCCATTTTGTGTTCCTTCCACTGTCAGCCATTTTCTGCTCCCCCCCACCGACGGCCATTTTGTATTCCTCCCACTGTCAGCCATTTTGTGTCCATCCCACCGACGACCATTTTGTGCCCCTCCCCCGGTCATCAGCCATCTTTCTCGTTTCCCGCCGCCGCCATCTTGCCGCGCCTGTCACGTCTTGGCCTTCCTCCCCCTCAGCGCCGCCCCCGCCCCCACGGGGGGGTCCTGGGGGGCCGCCCCTCCCCCGCCCTGCACGGGGGTGGGGACGGCGGCACAGCGCCGGGGGGGCTGCAGCCGGCGGGGCGGGGCCGCCGAGGAGCCCCGCCCACGGCGTCTCCTCCTGGCAGGGGCGGGGCCGGCGTTGGCCCCTCCCCCTCGCCTCCGCTTGGCAGGGGGTGGGGGGAGGGGCTCCCTGCGCCTCGCCCCTCCCCCGCTCGCCGTGGCCACGCCCTCATCGCCGCTGTCCTCGGGCGGGCGTGGCCTGCGCCGTGGCTCTCGCTGCAGGGGCGGGGCCAGGGGGGCCCCGGGGCGCGCCCGGGTGGTTCTGGGTGGGGCTGGCGACGCCGGGCGGGGGCTGGGCGGGCGCGACCCCTCCCCTCCCCCGCTGCCACCGCTGCGCTCGGGCGACGCCATCTTGGGCGGGCGCCCCCGGCGGCGTTTCCGGGGCGGGGACTCCTCGGCCCCGCCCTCACCGCCCCCCAATCCGCGGGTGGGGCGGCCCCGGCGGCGCCGCCCCTCGCCGGTGGGGGCGGGGCGCTGGGGCGCGGCCGCATGGCGGCGCCGGCGGTGCCGGGCCCTGCCCCCGCCCAGGAGGCGCCGCTTGGGCGGGCGGCCGCGGCGGCGCTTGGGGGGCGGGGCCGGCGAGGAGGAGGCGGAGCCGGAGGGGGGCGGGGCGGGGCGGGCGCGGTCGCGGTGGCGGCGCCGGGCGTGGCCGGCGGTGGGGGGCGGGGCCTCCAGCACGGTGACCAGGCGGCCGGGCAGCGTCCGCAGCACCTTGGCCGCGGGGCCGCCGCGCTGGCTCTGCCGGATCTCCACGTCCGCGCTCCGCCGCCGCCGCGGGGGGCGGCGCCGAGGGCGGGGCCGGCGCCGCTGGGGAGGGACGCGGCTGCTCCGGCTCCGCCCCCGGCGGGGACGGCGGCGGTGGCGAGGCGGCAGCGGTGGGCGGCGACGACGCGGCCGGAAGGGGCGGGGACGCGGGCGGCGGCGACGTCACGGGCAGCGGCGACGACGTCGCGGGCGGCGGCGGCGGCGACGTCACGGCGGGAGGGGGCGGGGAGGGCGGGGCCGGGGATGACGTCACGGGGGGCGGCGGCGATGCCGACGGCGGGGGCGGGGAGGGCGGGGGCGTGGCCCGGGAGGGCGGCGGCGTCGCGGGAGGCGCAGGCGACGCCGCCCGCGGCGGCGACGGCGTCGCCGCGCGGGGCGGGGACGGCGCGGCCGGGCCGGGCCGGGCCGTCGCCGGGGGCGGCGCCGAGGCCTGCGCGGGCGGCGTCGGCGACGGCGTCGGCGGCGACGTCGCCGCGCGCAGCCGCTGGCTGGCGCGCGTGCCCGGCCGCTCGGGGTGGGGCGGGCGGGGCGGGCCCCGCGCCCTGCGCGGCTTCCGGGACCCCGCCCGCTCCCCCGCCCCGCCCCCGCCGCCGCCTCGCTCCGCCCCTCCCCCTCTCTCGGCGTGAGGCTCCGCCTCCCCCGCGGCCGCGCCCCCCGAGGCCACGCCCGCCGCCGCCCCTCCCCCGCCGGGCTCTTCCTCCTCCTCCTCGTCGTCATCCTCGTCCTCGGCGGCGCGGGGGGGCAGCCGGAAGCGGCCCCCGCCCCCCTTGGCCTGGTCGATGTCCTTGCGGGCCGCCTCCACCTGCTCCTGGCGGTGGGACGGGCGGGTGAGACCCCCACCCAGCGGGGAACCCCAGACCCAACTGGGACCCCCCAGACCCCACTGGGACCACCAAGATCCAAATGGGACCCCCAAGATCCAACTGGGACCACCAAGATCCAAATGGGAACCCCAGACCCAACTGGGACCCACCAGACCCAACTGGGACCTCCAAGATCCAACTGGGACCCACCAGACCCAACTGGGACCTCCAAGATCCAACTGGGACCCCCAGACCCAACTGGGACCCCTCAGACCCAACTGGGACCCCCCAGACCCAACTGGGACCCCTCAGACCCAACTGGGACCTCCAAGATCCAACTGGGAACCCCCCGAGATCCAACTGGGACCCCAAGATCCTACTGGGACCCCTCAGACCCAACTGGGAACCCCCAGAACCAACTGGGACCCCCCAAGATCCAATTGGGACCCCCAGACCCAAATGGGTCCCCCAGTTCCAACTAAGACCCCCCTAAGATCCAACTGGGACCCTCAGACCCAACTGGGACCCACCAGACCCAACGGGGACCCACCAGACCCAACTGGAAACCCCCCGAGATCCAATTGGGACCCCCAGACCCAACTGGGACCTCCAAGATCCAACTGGGAACCCCCCGAGATCCAACTGGGACCCCACAGACTCAACTGGGACCTCCAAGATCCAACTGGGAACCCCCAGACCCAACTGGGACCCCCAGACCCAACTGGGACCCCCAGACCCAACTGGGAACCCCAGACACAACTGGGACCCCCCCGAGATACAACTGGGCCCCCCAGACCTAAATGAGTCTCCCAGTTCCAACTAAGACCCCCCTAAGATCCAACTGGGACCCCCAGACCCAACTGGGACCCACCAGACCCAACTGGGACCCCCCAGATCCAACTGGGAACCCCCCGAAATCCAATTGGGACCCCCAGACCCAACTGGGACCCTCAGACCCAACTGGGACCTCCAAGATCCAACTGGGAACCCCCCGAGATCCAACTGGGAACCCCCCGAGATCCAACTGGGACCCCACAGACTCATCTGGGACCCCCAGACCCAACTGGGACCCCCACCAAAACCCCTCATCCTCCCCCCCCAAGAACACCCAAAACCCACCCAGGACCCCCCAAAACCCCTCTGGGCCCCCCAAAAAACCCCCAATCCCCCTAGCACCCTCCAAGGCCCCTCCAGGACCCCCCAAAACCCCTCTGGGCCCCCCCAAGAACCCCCAAACCCCCCCAGCACCCTCCAAGCCCCACCCAGGATCCCCCAAAACCCCTCTGGGCCCCCAAGAACCCACAGTGCCCCACTAGGGTCCCCCAAGGCCCCTCCAGGACCCCCCAAAACCCCTCTGGGCCCCCCAAAAAACCCCCAAACCCCCCTAACACCCTCTAAGGCCCCCCCCAGGATCCCCCAAAATCCCTCTGGGCCCCCCAAAAAACCCCCAAACCCCCCTAGCACCCTCCAAGCCCCCCTCCAGGACCCCCCAAAACCCCTCTGGGTCCCCCAAAAAACCCCCAAACCCCCCTAGCACCCTCCAAGCCCCCCCCCAGGACCCCCCAAAACCCCTCTGGGTCCCCCCAAGCACCCCCAGTGCCCTCCAAGCCCCCCCAGGACCCCCCAAAATCCCTCTGGGCCCCCCAAAAAACCCCCAAACCCCCCTAGCACCCTCCAAGCCCCCCCCAGGACCCCCCAAAACCCCTCTGGGTCCCCCCAAGAACCTCCAAAACTCCCCCCAGTGCCCCCCAAGCCCCCCCAGGACCCCCCGAACCTCGGCCTGCTTCAGCTCCTCCCTGCTGACGTCCTCGAGCGAGGCCTCCAAGAAGTTCATGGCATAGCGCTCGATGGGGGTCAGCTGCAATTGGGGGGGGGTCAGCGGCACCTGGGGACCCCCCAAAACCATCCCCCGACCCCCAGGGACACCCCCCCCAAAAAAAAACCCCAGCCCCCAGGGACTTTTCCCCCCAAAAACTTCCCCAAATTAATGGGGGAGAGGAAGCAGGTGGGACCCCGAAATTTGGGGAGGGGGCAGCAGCACCTGGGGACCCCCCAAAACCATCCCCAGACCACCAGGGACCCCCCCCAAAAAAAAAAACCCAGCCCCCAGGGACTTTCCCCCCCCAAAAAAAAAACCCCGGCTCAGATGGAGCCCCCCAAAAACTTCCCCAAATTAATGGGGGAAAGGAGGCAGGTGGGACCCCAAATTTGGGGAGGGGGCAGCAGCACCTGGGGACCCCCCAAAACCATCCCCCGACCACCAGGGACACCCCCCTGAAATATCCCAGCTCAAACCCCCAAAAAATTCCCCAAATTAACGAAGACGGAGAGGCAGGTGGGACCCCCCAAATTTAGGACCCCCGAGTCTCCCCAAAATCCCCCCAAATCCCCCCCAAATCCTCCAAAATCCCCCCAAAACCTCCCCAAACCCCCCCAAATCACCCCAAAACCTCCCCAAAATCCCCCAAAATCCCCCCAAAACCTCCCCAAATCATCCCAAAATGTCCCCAAATCCCCCCAAAGCCTCCCCAGCTCCTCCCAAAATCACCCCAAATCCCTCAAAATCCCCCCAAAACCTCCCCAAATCATCCCAAAATGTCCCCAAATCCCACCAAAGCCTCCCCAACTTCTCCCAAAATCACTCCAAATCCCTCAAAATCCCCTCAAAACCTCCCCAAATCCCCCCCAAATCCCCCCAAAACCTCCCCAACTCCCCCCAAAATCCCCCCAAACCTCCTCCTATCCTCCCCAACTCCCCCCAAAACCTCCCCAAATCCCCCCAATCATCCCAAAATGTCCCCAAATCCCCCCAAAGCCTCCCCAAATCCCCCCAAAGCCTCCCCAACTCCTCCCAAAACCTCCCCAAATCCTCCAAAATCCCTCCAAAACCTCCCCAAATCCCCCCAAATCCCCCCAGGACCTCCCCAATTTCCCCCAAAACCCCCCTAACCCTCCCCAAATCCCCCCCAAACCTCCCCAACCGCCCCAAAATCCCCCCAGAACTTCCCCAACTCCACCCATATCCCCCCTAACCCTCCCCAACTCCCCCCAAAACCTCCCCAAATCCCCCCCTAACATCCCCAACTTCCCCCAAATCCCCCCTAACCCTCCCCAACTTCCCCCAAATCCCCCCTAAACCCTCCTCAACTGCCCCCAAACCTCCCCAACTCCCCCCAAAATTCCCCCCCAAACCTCCCCAACTGCCCCCAAAAACCTCCCCAAATTCCCCCAAATCCCCCCTAACCCTCCCCAACTGCCTCCAAAACCTCCCCAAATCCCCCCCAAACCTCCCCAACTCCCCCCAAATCCCCCCTAACCTCCCCTATTTCCCCCAAAACCCCCCTAACCCTCCCCAAACCCCCCAAACCTCCCCAACTCCCCCCAAAAACCTCCCCAAATCCCCCCCAAACCTCCCCAACTTCCCCCAAATCCCCCCTAACCCTCCCCAACTCCCCCCAAATCCCCCCCAACCTCCCCAACTGCCCTCAAAACCCCCCTAACCCTCCCCAACTCCCCCCAAAACCTCCCCAAATCCCCCCCAGACCTCCCCAACTCCCCCCAAAATCCCCCCTAGCCCTCCCCCAAAACCCCCCTGCAGCCCTCGGGGACCCCCCCCGAGGCCCGGGCCCCGCCCCTCACCTGGCCCAGGTGCGCTCACCTGCTCCACCAGGGCGGCGATCTCCTGCTCGGCTTTGCTCAGCTCCTCCTCGGGGCCCTCGGCGCCGGCGCCGTCCTCGGGGCTCAGCGACTCGCTGAACTCGGCCAGCGCCGCCACGTGCTCGGCCTGCGCCTGCGACGCCGCCCGGATGTCCTCGGGGTCCTCGGCCCCGCACAGAGCCTGGGGACAGCGGGGACGGTCAGGGGCTTGGGGACATCGGGGGCGTTCAGGGGACTGGGGACACTGGGGACGTTGGGGACACGGAGGACACGGAGAGAGTTGGGGACACTGGGGACATTGGGGACACGGAGGGCACAGAGAGAGCTGGGGACACTGGGGACACTGAGGACATTGGGGTGTCGGGGACATTGGGGACATGGAGAACATTCAGAGGGTTGGGGACACTGGGGACATTTGGGGGCGTTGGGGACATTGGGGACGTGAGAACATTGGGGAGATTGGGATCATGGAGTACACGGAGAATGGAACACTAGGGACACTGAGGACATTGGGGGTGTTGGGGACATCGGGGACATGGAGAACATTCAGAGGGTTGGGGACACTGGGGACACTGAGGACATTGGGAGTCTTGGGGACACCGGGGACATTGGGGACATGGAGAACATTCCGACGGTTGGGGACATTAGGGGTCTTGGGGACATTGGAGACATGCAGAACATTCACAGGGTTGGGGTCACTGAGGACATTGGGGACATCGGGGACATTGGGGATGTGGAGGACATTCCGACGGTTGGGGACACTGAGGACATTGAGGAGGTTGAGGACATTTGGAATGTTGGAGGTGTTGGGGACACTGGGGACATTTAGGATCATGGAGTACACGGAGAATATTGGGGACACTGGGGACACTGAGGACATTGGGGTGTCGGGGACATTGGGGACATGGAGAACATTCAGAGGGTTGGGGACACTGGGGACATTTGGGGGCGTTGGGGACATTGGGGACATTGGTGGTCTTGGAGACATTGGGGACATGGAGAACATTCAGAGGGTTGGGGACACTGGGGACATTGAGGACATTGGGGACATCGGGGACATTGGGGATGTGGAGGACATTCCGACGGTTGGGGACACTGAGGACATTGAGAAGGTTGAGGACATTTGGAACGTTGGAGGTGTTGGGGACACTGGGGACATTTGGGACCATCAGGGACATCGGGGACATTTGGGACATCGGGGCCATCAGGGCCAGTGGCCATTTGGGGCCATCGAGGCCATTGGGGACATCGGGGCCATTGTGGCCATTTGGGGACATCAAGGCCATCAGGGCCATTGTGGCCAGTGGCCATTTGGGGACATCGAGGCCATTGGTGACATTTGGGACATCGAGGCCATTGGTGACATCGGGGACATCGGGGCCATTGTGGCCATTTGGGGACATCAAGGCCATTGGTGACATTTGGGACATCGAGGCCATTGGTGACATCGGGGACATCGGGGCCATTGTGGCCATTTGGGGACATCAAGGCCATCAGGGCCATTGTGGCCAGTGGCCATCTGGGGACATCGAGGCCATTGTGGCCATTTGGGGACATCGGGGACATCGGGGCCATTGTGGCCAGTGGCCATTTGGGGACATCGGGGCCATTGGGGACATTTGGGGACATCAGGGCCATAAGGGCCATTATGGCCAGTGGCCATTTGGGGACATCGGGGCCATTGGTGACATTTGTGCCCATTTGTGGCCATTTTGGTCGATTTTGGGTCCATTTTGGTCCATTTTGGGTCCATTTGGGTCCATTTTGGGCCATTTTGGGTCCATTTTGGGTCCATTTGGGTCCATTTTGGGTCCATTTTGGGTCCATTTTGGGCCATTTTGGGTCCATTTGAGTCCATTTCGGGCCATTTTGGGTCCATTTGTAGCCATTTGGGTTCATTTTGGCCCATTTGAGGTCAGTTTGGTCCATTTTGGGTCCATTTTGTGCCATTTTGGTCCATTTGTGCCCATTTCAGGCCATTTTGGTCCATTTTGGGTTCATTTTGCGCCATTTTGGGTCCATTTGTGGCCATTTTGGGGCCGTTTGTGCCCATTTGAGGCCATTTTGGGTCATTTTGGGTCCATTTTGCTCCATTTTGGGTCCAGTTTGGTCCATTTGGGGCCATTTTGGGTGCATTTGTGGTCATTTAAGGCCATTTTGGGTCATCTTGATCCATTTAGCTCCATTTTGGGTCCAGTTTGGTCCAGTTTGGTCCAGTTTGGGTCCATTTGGGTCTATTTGTGGCCATTTGGGTTCATTTCGGGCCATTTGGGTCCATTTTGGGTCAATTTTGGGCCATTTTGGATCCATTTGTGGCCATTTGGGTCCATCTTGGGTCATTTTGGGTCATTTCGCTCCATTTTGGGTCCATTTTGGGTCAGTTTTGGGTCCATTTTGGGCCATTTTGAGTCCAGTTTGGTCCATTTGTGGCCATTTTGCTCCATTTTGGGTCCAGTTGGGTCCATTTTGGGTCACTTAGGTCAATTTTGGGGTCCATTTGTGGCCATTTGTGGCCATTTGGGTCCATTTTTGGGTCCAGTTTGGTCCATTTTGGGTTCATTTTGCTCCATTTTGGTCCATTTTGGGTCACTTGGGCCCATTTTGGGTCCATTTGTGGCCATTTTGCTCCATTTTGGGTCCATTTTGGGTCATTTGGGTCCATTTTGGGTCCAGTTTGGTCCATTTTGCTCCATTTTGGGTCACATGGGCCCATTTTGGGCCCATTTGTGGCCATTTTGCTCCATTTTGGGTCCATTTTGGGTCCATTTTGGGCCATTTTGGGTCCAGTTTGGTCCATTTTGGGTCCATTTTGGGCCATTTTGGGTCCATTTTGCTCCATTTTGGGTCCAGTTTGGGTCCATTTTAGTCCATTTTGGGTCCAGTTTGGTCCATTTGGGTCCATTTTGTGCCATTTTGGTCTGTTTGTGCCCATTTCAGGCATTTTGGGCCATTTTGGGTCCAGTTTGGTCCATTTTGGGTCCAGTTTCGTCCATTTTGGGTCCAGTTTTGCTCCATTTTGGGTCCATTTTACTCCATTTGGGTCCATTTTGGGTCACTTGGGCCCATTTTGGGTCCCATTTGTGGCCATTTTGGGCCATTTTGGGTCCGGTTTTGCTCCATTTTGGTCCATTTTGGGTCACTTGGGGTCCATTTTGGGTCCATTTTGCTCCATTTTGCTCCATTTTGGTCCATTTTACTCCATTTTGGGTCACTTGGGCCATTTTGGGTCACTTGGGCCCATTTTTCTCCATTTGGGTCCATTTTGGGTCCAGTTTGCTCCATTTTGGGTCAGTTTTGCTCCATTTGGGTCCATTTGGGTCCATTTTGGGTCCATTTTGCTCCATTTTGGGTCCAGTTTGCTCCATTTGGGTCCATTTTGGGCCATTTTTGGGTTCATTTTGCTCCATTTGGGTCCATTTTGGGTCACTTGGGCCCATTTTGGGTCCATTTGTGGCCATTTTGGGTCCATTTTGCTCCATTTTGCTCCATTTTGGTCCATTTTGGGTCACTTGGGCCCATTTTAGGTCCATTTGGGTCCATTTGTGGGCCATTTGCTCCATTTTGTTCCATTTTGGGTCACTCGGCCCATTTTAGGTCCGCTTTGGTCCCCTCCCGCGCCCATCGGGGCCGTTCGTGGCCCTCGTGGCCCCGCTCCCTCCGTCGTCCCCCCGCGCCCCCAGGTGCGCCTCACCTGGCCCAGGTGCGCCTCACCTGCTCCAGGATGTGCGTCCTTCGCGTGGCCCGCAGGGTCCTCGTCGTCGTCGTTGGGGGCCGTCCCGGTCCCGATCCCGATCCCGGTCCCGATCCCGGTCCCGATCCCGGTCCCCCTCGGTCCCCGTCGCCGTCCCGGTCACGCGCCGGCTCCTCGGGGGGCCATGTCGAACAGCTCGCGGATGGTTTGCTGCGGGGAAACGCACCTGGGCTCACCTGGGCGCGCCCCGGGACCTCACCTGGGGACACCTGGGGAGCTCACCTGGGGACACCTGGAGACACCTGGGGACACCTGGGGACACCTGGGAGCTCATCTGGGGACACCTGGGGACACCTGGGGACACCTGGGCGCGCCCGGGACCTCACCTGGGGACACCTGGGAGCTCACCTGGGGACACCTGGAGACACCTGGGGACACCTGGGGACACCTGGAAGCTGACCTGGGGACACCTGGGGACACCTGGGCGCGCCCGGGACCTCACCTGGGGACACCTGGGAGCTCATCTGGAGACACCTGGAGACACCTGGGGACACCTGGGGACACACTGGGCTCACCTGGGCGCGCCCGGGACCCTCACCTGGGGACACCTGGGAGCTCATCTGGAGACACCTGGAGACTCCTGGGCTCACCTGGGAGCTCACCTGGGGACACCTGGGGACACCTGGGAGCTCACCTGGGGACACCTGGGCTCACCTGGGAGCTCACCTGGGGACACCTGGAGACAACCTTGGCTCACCTGGGCTCACCTGGGCGCACCCGGGGGCTCACCTGGGGACACCTGGGCTCACCTGGGCGCGTCTGGGCAGCCCTGGAAGCTCACCTGGGGATACCTAGGTGCACCTGGTCACAACCCGGGGGCTCACCTGGGGACACCTGGGAACTCACCCAGGCTCACCTAGGGACACCCAGGAGCTCACCTGGGCTCACCTGGGCTCACCTGGGGACACCCAGGAGCTCACCTGGTGACACCTAGGGACACTTAAAGACACCTGGGTGTGCCTGGGGACACGTGGAAACACCTGGGCATGCCCAAGAGCTCACCTGGGGACACCTGGGCTCGCCCAGGAGCTCAACTGGGGGACACACGGGCTCACCTGGGGACACCCAGGAGGCCCAGCTGGGGACACCTAGGGACACTTAGACACACCTGGGCATGCCCAGGGACATCTAGAGACACCTGGGCACGCCCAGGAGCTCAGCTAGGGACACCTGGGCATACCCAAGAACTCACCTGGGGACACCTGGCAGCACCTGGGCTCACCTGGGCACACCTGAGCACGCCTGGGAGATCACCTGGGGACACCTAGGGATACCTGGGCTCACCTGGGGACACCTGGGGACACCCAGGAGCTCACCTGGGCTCACCTGAGGACACCCAAGAGCTCACCTGGGGGACACCTGAACTCACCTGGACACCCCAATCTGCGGCTCACTCTCACCTGGATCTCACCTGACCCCACCCGATCCTCACCTGTCCCCTCCCAAGCCCTTCCCCAACGTTTCCCAGGTGCCCCCAGGAGGTTTCCTCCACACCCCCCCCCGCCCCCCAGGTGCCCGCCCCCGCCCTCACCTGTCCGCGCTCACCTGCGGGGGCTCACCTGTTTGAAGTAGGCGGTGGTGAAGTTGCCGCCCTCGATGGCCATGTCCCCCAGGAGCCGCTTCTGGTTGGCCTTCTTGAGGATGTTCTCCTCCACCGTGCGCTCGCTGATCAGCCTGCAGGTGAGGAGCACAGGTGAGAGCACAGGTGAGAGCACAGGTGAGGAACACAGGTGAGAACACAGGTGAAATGACAGGTGAGAACACAGGTAATGCAGGTGACCCCGGGGAACGGCCCCAGGTGATCCCCAGGATGTTCTCCTCCACCGTGCGCTCGCTGATCAGCCTGCAGGTGAGAGCACAGGTGAGAGCACAGGTGAGAACACAGGTGAGAGCACAGGTGAGAACACAGGTAACGCAGGTGAGAGCACAGGTGAGAACACAGGTGAGAGCACAGGTGAGATCACAGGTGAGAACACAGGTGAGATCACAGGTGAGAGCACAGGTGAGAGCACAGGTCAGATCACAGGTGAGAACACAGGTGAGCACAGGTGAGAGCACAGGTGAGAACACAGGTGAGAGCACAGGGTGAGAGCACAGGTGAGATCACAGGTGAGAGCACGGGTGAGAACACAGGTGAGAGCACAGGTGAGAGCACAGGTGGGAACACAGGTGAGAGCACAGGTGGGAACACAGGTGAGAACACAGGTGAGAGCACAGGTGAGAACATAGGTGAGAGCACAGGTTGAGCACACAGGTGAGAGCACCAGGTGAGAACACAGGTGAGAACACAGGTGAGAGCACAGGTGAGAACACAGGTGAGAACACAGGTAAGAACACAAGGTGAGAACACAGGTGAAATGACAGGTGAGAACACAGGTGAGAACACAGGTTGAAATGACAGGTGAGAACACAGGTGGGAACACAGGTGAAATGACAGGTGAGAACACAGGTGAGATCACAGGTGAGAACACAGGTGGGCACACAGGTGGAACAGGTACAGACAGGTGAGCACACTGGTACACAGGTGACGTCACCCAAGGTGTTCCTGAGGACGTTCTCCTCCACCCTGAGCTTGGTGGTCAGTGCACAGGTGACACAGGTGAGACAGGTACCAGGTGAGACAGGTGAGACAGGTACCAGGTGAGACAGGTGAGACATGGCAAACGTGAGACATGGCACAGGTAAGAGATAGAACAGGTGAGACAGGTGAGACAGGTAACAGGTGAGACATGGCACAGGTGAGACATGGCACAGGTAAGAGATGGAACAGGTGAGACATGGCACAGGTGAGACAGGTGACACAGGTAACACAGATGAGACATGGCACAGGTGAGACAAGCAAGACAGCTCCAGGTGAGCTCACAGCTGCACAGGTGAGCGCTCAGCTCCACAGGTGAGCTCCAGGTGCTCCAGGTGAGCTCACAACTCCCAAATACACACAGCAGGTGAGCTCCAGGTGCTACAGGTGAGCTCACGACTCCCACACACCTGCACAGGTGAGCTCCAGGTGAGCTCCAGGTGAGCTCACGACTCCCACACACCTGCACAGGTGAGCTCCAGGTGAGCTCACAACTGCACAGGTGAGTGCTCAGCTCCACAGGTGAGCTCCAGGTGCTCCAGGTGAACTCACAACTCCCACACACCCACACAGGTGAGCTCCAGGTGAGCTCACAACTCCCAAATACCCGCACAGGTGAGTGCTCAGTTCCACAGGTGAGCTCCAGGTGCTCCAGGTGAGCTCCTGACTCCCAAATACCCACACAGGTGAGCTCCAGGTGAGCTCACAACTGCACAGGTGAGCTGCAGGTGAGCTCACGACTCCCACACACCTGCACAGGTGAGCTCACAGCTGCACAGGTGAGTGCTCAGCTCCACAGGTGAGCTCCAGGTGCTCCAGGTGAGCTCACATCTCCCACACACCCGCACAGGTGAGCTCCAGGTGAGCTCACGACTCCCAAATACCCGCACAGGTGAGCTCCAGGTGAGCTCACGACTCCCAAATACCCGCACAGGTGAGCTCCAGGTGAGCTCACGACTCCCACACACCCCACACAGGTGAGCTCCAGGTGAGCTCACACCCGCACAGGTGAGCTCCAGGTGAGCTCAGGACTCCCAAAACACCCGCACAGGTGAGCTCCAGGTGAGCTCACAACTCCCACACACCCGCACAGGTGAGCTCGCAGGTGAGCTCCAGGTGAGCTCAGGACTCCCACACGCAGCGCCCAGGTGCGCTCACCTGTAGATGTGGACGTCGCGGGTCTGGCCGATGCGGTGGCACCTGTCCTGGGCCTGCGCGTCCATGGTGGGGTTCCAGTCGGAGTCGTAGAACACCACGGTGTCGGCGCCCGCCAGGTTGACGCCGACGCCGCCCGAGCGCGTCGAGAGGATGAAGCAGAAGATGCGCTTGTCGGCGTTGAAGCGCTCCATCAGGGCCTGCGCCGGAAACGCGCAGGTGAGGGCGCGGCGCACCTGGCCGGCCAGGTGAGGGGAGATACCTGGGGCTCACCTGAGGACACCTGGGGAACACCCTGAGACACACCTGGGGAACACCTGAGATACCTGTGGGCACAACTGAGACACCTGGGGCTCACCTGAGACACCTGGGGCACACCTGAGACACCTGGGGCACACCTGAGATACCTGGGGAACACCTGAGACACCTGGGGCACACCTGAGACACTTGGGGCACACCTGAGATACCTGGGGAACACCTGAGACACCTGGGGCACACCTAAGACACCTGGGGCTCACCTGAGACACCTGGGACACACCTGAGACACACCTGGGGAACACCTGAGATACCTGGGGCACAACTGAGACACCTGGGGCTCACCTGAGACACCTGGGGCACACCTGAGGACACCTGGGGACACACCTGAGACACCTGGGGAACACCTGAGACACCTGGGACACACCTGAGACACACCTGGGAAACACCTGAGACACTTGGGGAACACCTGAGACACACCTGGGGCTCACCTGAGACACCTGGGGAACACCTGAGACACACCTGGGGAACACCTGAGATACCTGGGGCACAACTGAGACACCTGGGGCTCACCTGAGACACCTGGGGCACACCTGAGACACCTGGGGCACACCTGAGATACCTGGGGAACACCTGAGACACCTGGGGCACACCTGAGATACCTGGGACACATCTGAGATACCTGGGGAACACCGGAGACACCTGGGGAACACCTGAGATACCTGGGGCACACCTGAGACACTTGGGGCACACCTGAGGACACCTGGGGAAGACCTGAGACACCTGGGGAACACCTGAGACACCTGGGACACACCTGAAACACCTGGGGCACACCTGAGATACCTGGGGAACACCTGAGACACTTGGGGCTCACCTGAGACACACCTGGGAAACACCTGAGACACCTGGGGAACACCTGAGATACCTGGGGAACACCTGAGACACTTGGGGCTCACCTGAGGACACCTGGGGCACACCTGAGATACCTGGGAACACCTGAGACACTTGGGGCACACCTGAGATACCTGGGACACATCTGAGATACCTGGGGAACACCTGAGACACCTGGGGAACACCTGAGACACCTGGGGCACACCTGAGACACCTGGGACACACCTGAGACACACCTGGGGAACACCTGAGACATTTGGGGCACACCTGAAACACCTGGGGCACACCTGAGATACCTGGGGAACACCTGAGATACCTGGGACACACCTGAGACACTTGGGGAACACCAGAGATACCTGGGGCACACCTGAGATACCTGGGGAACACCTGAGACACCTGGGGCACACCTGAGATACCTGGGGAACACCTGAGATACCTGGGGAACACCTGAGACACCTGGGGAACACCTGAGACACCTGGGGCACACCTGAGACACCTGGGGACACACCTGAGACACACCTGGGGAACACCTGAGACATTTGGGGCACACCTGAAACACCTGGGGCACACCTGAGATACCTGGGGAACACCTGAGATACCTGGGACACACCTGAGACACTTGGGGAACACCAGAGATACCTGGGGCACACCTGAGATACCTGGGGAACACCTGAGATACCTGGGGAACACCTGAGACACTTGGGGCACACCTGAGACACCTGGGGAAGACCTGAGACACCTGGGGCACACCTGAGACACCTGGGGCACACCTGAAACACCTGGGACACACCTGAGATACTGGGGCACACCTGAGATACCTGGGAACACCTGAGACACCTGGGACACACCTGGGACACCTGGGGAACACCTGAGACAACTGGGGAACACCTGAGACACACCTGAGACACACCTGAGACACCTGGGGAACACCTGAGATACCTGGGGCACACCTGAGACACCTGGGGAACGCCTGAGACACCTGGGACACACCTGGGACACCTGGGACACACCTGAGACACCTGGGACACACCTGAGAGCTCACCTGGGACAGGTGAGACTCACCTGGGACACACCTGAGACACCTGGGGCACACCTGAGACACCTGGGGAACACCTGAGATACCTGGGGAACACCTGAGACACCTGGGGAACACCTGAGACACACCTGGGGAACACCTGAGACACCTGGGGAACACCTGAGATACCTGGGGCACACCTGAGACACCTGGGGAACACCTGAGACACACCTGGGGAACACCTGAGACACCTGGGGAACACCTGAGACACCTGGGGAACACCTGGGCACACCTGGGAGTGGTTTTGGGGGCAGGGGGATGCAGGGAAACGGGGAATTGGGGCACCTGGGCACACCTGGGCACACAGGTGTCTCGTACCCCACCCAGGTGTGTCCCAGGTGTGCTCAGGTGTATTCCAGCCATCCCCAGGTGTTGTCCCAGGTGTGTCCCAGGTGTGCCCAGGTGTGCCCAGGGTGTGCCCAGGTGTGCCCAGGTGTACTCAGGTGTCCCCAGCCATCCCCAGGTGTGCCCAGGTGTCTCTAGCCCATCCCCAGGTGTACCCGGGTGCGTCCCAGGTGTCTCCAGCCCGTCCCCAGGTGCATCCCAGGTGTCTCTAACCCATCCCCAGGTGTGCCCAGGTGCGTCCCAGGTGTCCCCCAGTCATCCCCAGGTGTGCCCAGGTGCGTCCCAGGTGTCTCCAGCCATCCCAGGTGCATCCCAGGTGTCTCCAGCCCCGTCCCCAGGTGCGTCCCAGGTGCGTCCCAGGTGTCCCCAGCCATCCCCAGGTGCGTCCCAGGTGTCCCCAGACCATCCCCAGGTGTGTCCCCAGCCATCCCCAGGTGTCCCCAGCCCTCCCCAGGTGCGTCCCAGGCGCGCCGGGGCTCACCTGTCTCTGCTCGACGCGGGTGGAGCCGTCCAGGCGCAGGTAGATGTGGCCGTGGAAGGTGAGGAAGCGCTCGAGCACGTCGAGCATGCGCGTCATCTGCGTGAAGATCAGCACGCGGTGCCCGCCGGCGCGCAGCCGCCGCAGCAGCACGTCCAGCGCCTGCAGCTTACCTGCGACAGGTGAGACAAACAGGTGAGGGACAGGTGAGGACAGGTGAGACATGTGAGAGACAGGGGGGAGAGGAAAGGACAGGTAAGGACAGGTGAGATGGCACGCGGTGCCCGCCGGCGCGCAGCCGCCGCAGCAGCACGTCCAGCGCCTGCAGCTTACCTGCGACAGGTGAGACAAACACGTGAGACAGGTGAGAGACAGGTGAGGGACAGGTGAGACATATGAGAGACAGGGGGGAGAGGAAAGGACAGGTAAGGACAGGTGAGATGGCACGCGGTGCCCGCCGGCGCGCAGCCGCTGCAGCAGCACGTCCAGCGCCTGCAGCTTACCTGCGACAGGTGAGGCAAACGGGTGAGACAGGTGAGGACAGGTGAGAGACAGGTGAGGGACAGGTGAGAGACAGGTGGGAGAGGAAAGGACAGGTAAGGACAGGTGAGATGGCACGCGGTGCCCGCTGCAGCAGCACAGCCAGCGCCTGCAGCTTACCTGCGACAGGTGAGGCAAACGGGTGAGACAGGTGAGGGACAGGTGAGAGACAGGTGAGGGACAGGTGAGAGACAGGTGGGAGAGGAAAGGACAGGTAAGGACAGGTGAGATGGCACGCGGTGCCCGCTGCAGCAGCACAGCCAGCGCCTGCAGCTTACCTGCGACAGGTGAGGGCAAACGGGTGAGACAGGTGAGGGACAGGTGAGAGACAGGTGAGGGACAGGTGAGAAGTGAGAATAGGTGGGACACGTGAGGCACAGGTGAGGACAGCTAAGGACAGGTGAGGATAGGTGGGACAGGTGAGAAACAGGTGAGAGGTGAGGGACAGGTGAGACAAACAGGTGAGACAGGTGAGGGACAAGTGACAGGTGAGGGACAGGTGAGGGACAGGTGAGGGACAGGGGGAGAGGAAAGAACAGGTAAGGACAGGTGAGATGGCACGCGGTGCCCGCT